>NC_012875.2:24381092-24382053 GCF_000003195.3 Sorghum bicolor
AGTGGAAGCTAGGTTGGGTCAGTTGGGAGATAGTGCTAATCTTGATGCAAGATAGGTGCACGGTTTGTATGGAACATACCATATGCTTGGAAATCAATTTTTATGCACCCGATGGAACTCTTTGATGACGTGTGTCATATGGAATCTCACTGTGGTCTGTTTAGAAATAGTATTAGTTTTGGTGCAAGATATGTGCATGGTTTGCGCCTAATGCACCATAGTCTAAGAAACCATTTTGGAAGCACCTATTGGTACTTTGGTGAAGAGGCTCAAGTGGAAGCTCGATTTGATCTATTTGGAGATATTGCTAATCTTGATGCAAGATAGGTGCATGATTTGCAAGGAACATACCATATGCTTAGAAATCAATTTGGAGAAACCCAATGGAACTCCTAGATGACGTGTGTCATATTGAATCTTGCTTCGGTCCGTTTGTAGACATTATAAGTTTTAGTGCAAGATAGGTGCACTGTTTGCGCCTAATCCACCATAGTCTAAGAAACCATTTTGGACGCACTATTTGGTACTCCTAGGTGAAGGGGCTCAAGTGGAAGCTTGGTTCGGTCAGTTTGGAGATAGTGCTAATCCTTATGCAAGGTAGTTGCATGGTTTGCATGGAACATACCATTTGCTTGGAAATCAATTTGGATGCACCCGATCGAACTCCTTGATGACGTGTGTCATTTGGAATCTCGCTTCGGTCCATTTGGAGACATTGTTAGTTTTGGTGCAAGATAGGTGTACAGTTTGCACCTAATGCTCCATAGTCTAAGAAACCATTTTGGACGCACTTGTTGGTACTCCTAGGTGAAGGGGCTCAAGTGGATGCTCGGTTCGGTCTGTTTGGAGATAGTGCTAATCTTGATGCAAGATAGATGCATGGTTTGCATGGAACATACGATATGCTTAGAAATCAATTAGGACGCACGTGATATAACTCCTTGATGATTTGTGTCATATG
>NC_012875.2:24382681-24421677 GCF_000003195.3 Sorghum bicolor
CCTTGATGATGTGTGTAATATGGAATCTTGCTTCAGTTCTTTCAGAGATAGTGTTAGTTCTGGTAGTAGATATGTGCACGGTTTACCCTTAATGCACCATAGGCTAAGATACCATTTTACACGCATCTGATGGTCACTCGTTGTTGAACAGGCTCCACTGGAGGCTCCATTTGGTTTGTTCATATATAGTCCTACATCTTCATGCAACATAGTTGCACAGTTTGCAATGAGAACGTACCATATGTTAAGAAATCAATTTGGACGCACCTAATGGAACTCCTACATGACGTGTGTCATATGGAATCTCGCTTCAGTCTATTTGGAGACAATGTTAGTTTTGGTGCAAGATAGGTGTATAGTTTGTGCCTAATGCACCATAGTCTAAGAAACCATTTTGGACGCACCTATTTGTACTCCTAGATGAAGAGGCTCAAGTGGAAGCTCGGTTCGGTCTGTTTGGAGACAGTGTTAGTTTCGGTGCAAGATAGGTGCACGGTTTGCATGGAACATACCATATGCTTGGAAATCAATTTTTATGCACCCGATGGAACTCTTTGATGACGTGTGTCATATGGAATCTCACTTTGGTCTGTTTAGAAATAGTATTAGTTTTGGTGCAAGATATGTGCAGGGTTTGCGCCTAATGCACCATAGTCTAAGAAACCATTTTGGAAGCACCTATTGGTACTTTGGTGAAGAGGCTCAAGTGGAAGCTCGGTTTGATCTATTTGGAGATATTGCTAATCTTGATGCAAGATAGGTGCATGATTTGCAAGGAACATACCATATGCTTAGAAATCAATTTGGACGCACCCAATGGAACTCCTAGATGTCGTGTGTCGTACAGAATCTTGCTTCGGTCCATTTGTAGACATTGTAAGTTTTAGTGCAAGATAGGTGCACAGTTTGCGCATAATGCACCATAGTCTAAGAAACCATTTTGGACGCACTATTTGGTACTCCTGGGTGAGAGGCTCAAGTGGAAGCTTGGTTCGGTCAGTTTGGAGATAGTGCTAATCCTTATGCAATGTAGGTGCATGGTTTGCATGCAACATACCATATGCTTGGAAATCAGTTTGGATGCACCCGATGTAACTCCTTGATGACGTGTGTCATATGGAATCTCGCTTCGATCCATTTGGAGACTGTTAGTTTCGGTGCAAGATAGGTGCCCAGTTTGCACCTAATGCACCAAAGTCTAAGAAACCATTTTGGACGCACTTGTTGGTACTCCTAGGTGAAGGGGCTCAAGTGGATGCTCGGTTTGGTCTGTTTGGAGATATAATCTTGATGCAAGATAGGTGCACGGTTTGCATGGAACATACCAAATGCTTGGAAATCAATCTGGACGCACATGATGGAACTCTAGATGACGTGTGTCATACAAAATCTTACTTTGATCGGTTTGGAGACAGTGTTAGTTTCGGTGCAAGATAGGTGCAAGGTTTGCACATAATGCAGCATAGGTTAAGAAACCATTTTGGATACACCCGATGGTACTCCTAGGTAAAAGGCTCAAGTGAAAGCTCGGTTTGGTCTATTTGGAGATAGTGCTTGTCGAGGGTATCAGTAAGGGGTATCCTAACTGATGTACATAACGAGATTGTCCGTACTTAGGTCGAGGCCCTCAACTCGACGCTCTGTTCAGTCACACGTACAATCATCGACGACCACAGCCTCGAAGACGGAAAAGGCGTCGAGCGAATCGATCAGGGCTCGAGCACCAACTACCGTCGAATGTGGAAACAGGCTCGAGCGAACCAGGAGGCATCGAGCGCAAGGACGCCGCCCGCCGCCTGACGCGCGCACGGGAACCAGGGCATTTAATGCGCCTGTCGCGCTCCCACCTAACACGCCAGTCACGGGAAGCGTGATAGGGAACAGGCATCCGTCCCGTCATTCTTTTTGCAGCCTTCCCCACCAAACAACCCAGAGCCTGTCAGGATGCAGGAAGCGGGGATGGAACATCTAATCAGGATACCCTCGAGACATCCAAGGTCAACGCTCTGCATAACAAGGCATAACACGACGTCCGACCCTCGACCATCTATGTTTCCTTCCTAGAGAAGGGTTAGGAGTCGACTGACAATACTGTAACCACTCCGACGTGTCAGCCGCCATGACGTACAGGCGTGCAACCGATAAGCCAGTCCAAGACGGCGCACAGAGCGGGATACAGGGGCACGCGTAATCATCATCAAGCTACCAGGACGGGACAGCTCGAGACCACGCCGGTACGGAGAACTCGAGTAGGTCCGCGCGCCATGCCTCTATCGACCCCTACTCAGACACCTATACTTGTACCCTGAGCTTCTCCTTAGAACTATAAAAGGGGAAGCCTGGGAGCGAACTAGGGGATCACGCAACATTACACCCATAACACAGTAGAACTTCCATACTCTACCTCATTCCATACCGCACTTGTATTCACCCCTGTACAAGCACTTAGGTGCGAAATAATACAAACTCTCCTCCCCCGCTGGACGGAGGGCCTTCTCTTACCCGAACCAGGATAAATCTTTGTGTCTTTTTGCATCACCATCTGGAAAAGGGAGCATGCATACAAATTCACTCGTTGGTGTGACCCCCCATGGGGAAAACACCGACAGTGCTAATCTTGATGCAAGATAGATGCACGGTCTACATGGAACGTACCATATGCTTTGAAATTAATTTGGACATACCCGATATAACTCCTTGATGACGTCTGTCATATGGAATCTCGCTTTGGTGTGCTTAGAGACAGTATTAGTTTCGGTGCAAGATATGTGCACGGTTTGCGCCTAATGCCCCAAAGTCTAAGACACCATTTTGGAAGCACCTATTGGTACTCCTAGGTGAAGAGGCTCAAGTGGAGGCTCGGTTCGGTCTGTTTAGAGATAGTGGTAATCTTGATGCAAGATAGGTGCACGATTTGCATGGAACATACCATATGCTCAGAAATCGATTTGGATGCACCCGATGGAACTCCTAGATGACATATGTCATATGGAATCTCACTTCTGTCTGTTTAGAGACAGTGTTAGTTTCGGTGCAAGATAGGTGCACAGTTTGCACCTAAAACACCATAGGATAAGAAACCATTTTGGACACACCTGATGGTACTCCTAGGGTGCATTAGGCGCAAACCATGCACCAATCTTGCACCGAAACGAACACTATCTCCAAACGGATCGAAGTGAGATTCCATATGACACACGTCATCTAGGAGTTCATCGGGTGCGTCCAAATTGATTTCTGAGCATTTGGTACATTCTGTGCAAACCGTGCACCTATCTTGCATAAAGATTAGCACTATCTTCGAACAGACCAAACTAAACTTTGACTAACTATCTTCGAACAGACCAAACTAAACTTTGACTAGAGCCCCTTTACCTAGGAGTACCATCGGGTGCGTCCAAAATTGTTTCTTAGCCAATGGTGCATTAGGCACAAACCGTGCAGCTATCTTGCACCGAATCTAACACTGTCACCAAACAGACCGAAGTGAGATTCCATATGACACTCGTCATCTAGGAGTTCCACTAGGTGTGTCTAAATTGTTTTCCGAGCATATAGTAAGTTCCATGCAAACCGTTCAACTATCTTGCATCAAGATTAGCACTATCTCCAAACAGACCAAACCGAGCTTTTACTTGAGCCCCTTTACCTAGGAGTACCATCGGGTGAATCCAAAATTGTTTCTTAGCCTATGGTCCATTAGGCGCAAATTGCACCAAAACTAACACTTCCTCCAAATGGACCAAAGCGAGATTACATATGACACACATCATCTAGGAGTTCCATCGGGTGTGTCTAAATTGATTTTCAAGCATATGATACGTTCCAAGAAAACCATGCACCTTTCTTACATGAAAATTAGCACTATCTCCAAACAGATCATATCGAGCTTTCACTTGAGCCTCTTCAACTAGGAGTACCATCAATTGCATCCAAAATGGTGTCTTAGCCTATGGTGCATTAGGTGCAAACCGTGCACCTATCTTGCACCGACACTAACACTGTCTCTAAACAAACCAAAGCAAGATTCCATATGACACACGTCATCTAGGAGTTCCATTGGGTGCGTCCAAATTGATATCCGAGCGTATGGTATGTTCCATGCAAACTGTGCACCTATCTAGCATCAAGATTAGCACTATCTCCAAACAGACCAAACTAAGCTTCCACTTGAGCCTCTTCACCTAGGAGTATCATTGGGTGCATCAAAAATGGTTTCTTAGCCTATGGTGCGTTAGGCGCAAACCGTGCACTCCACCGAAACTAACACTGTCTCCAAACAGAATGTAGCAAGATTCCATATGACACACGTCATCTAGGAGTTCTATCGGGTGCGTCCAAATTGATTTCTGAGCATATGGTATGTTCTATGTAAACCGTGCAACTATCTTGCATCAAGATTAGCACTATCTCCAAATAGACCACATCGAGCTTCCACTTGAGCCTCTTCACCAAGGAGTACCATCAGGTGCGTCTAAAATGGTTTCTCAGCCTCTGATGCATTAGGTGCAAATCGTGCACATATCTTGCACCGAAACCAACAGTCTCCAAACAGACCAAAGCGAGATTCCATATGACACACGTCATCTAGGTCCTCCATCTAGTGCGACCAAATTGATTTTTGAGCATATGGTACGTTCCATGCAAAACGTGCACTTATCTTGCATCAAGATTAGCACTATCTCCAAAAAGACCGAACTGAGCTTCCACTTGAGCCTCTTCACCTAGGAGTACCAACAGGTGCGTCCAAATGGTTTCTTAGACTATGGTGCATTAGGCGCAAACTGTTGAAAGCCCTAGTTTGGTTCTGGATAATTGATGAAACCCTAGTACTAACCTCTATACTAAGTGTGTGTAGACTTAATGAGGTTGGTACATGCCAAGTGACGGAGCAAGAGATGATCATGGTGATGATGGTGATGACCACAAGATGATCAAGTGCTCAACTTGGAAAAGAAGAAAGAGAAAAACAAAACCCTATGGAGATCAAGGCAAAGGTATTGCTTAGGGTTTCGGTTTTGGTGATCAAGACACCATAGAGGGTGTGATCACATTTAGGATAGATAGTCATACTATAAAGAGGGGAATTCTTTGGCTAAGCGGTTATCAAGTGCCACTAGGTGTCATTATTCACGTGCATGCATTTAGAACCTAGTGAGCTAACTTAACTCCTTTGAAGAAAATGTTTGTGAAAATGCTAACACACGTGCACATGTTGGTTTACACATTGTGGTGTTGGCACACTTTGAAAAGGAGGTGGAGTTTGAAGGGTAGAGAGAGGATGGGTTCCTCTCCCCCTCCCACCGCTGTGTCCGGCGCCCTGTGTCCAGCGCTTTTTTTGAGAAAATGACGTGCAATTTTTCTATTGCACCGATGGGAAAATTGGAGAAGTCACGGGAGTGTTTCTCGCTGAGAAACACTCACCGGACGCTGGCTCAGAGGCAGCGGACACTGTGTCTGTGCGTCCGGTGTGTAGGCAGTGCCTAGCTCAGCTAGGGTTAGGCACCGGACGTAGGTTAGACCGGCACTGGACGTAGGTTAGACCCTATTTGAGCATCCGATGTTTTGAGTCCAGTGTTCTATGCTTTTGCAATGCTCTCTGGGTATGAGACCAGTGAGCACCGGATGGTCCGTGCTCAGCGTCTGATGACCCCGCGAGTTCGTAGACCTCCCTGAGTTTAAGTCCGATGAGTACCGGACGCGTCTGGTGCTAACTTGAGCACGTCCGGTGCTCTGCAAGTGACCGTTAGAGATCAACGTGCGAAAGTGGATAGGGCAAAATGTGGCTGTTTCTAGAGCACCGGACACAGGGGTTGAGCGTCCGGTGCCCCCTGCGGTTCGTCAGGTGACCCCGTTTTTAGCCCAGTGAAAGAGCCAACGGCTCTATTTGTTTTGAGGAGCTTATAAATAGTTGTTGGCCGGCTTAGGGCTCACTCTCTTGGCACTCTAGCATACTTGAATCCTTGTGAGCCTAAGCAAACACCTCCCCCTCATCTCCTTCATATTCATCTTTGTGAGATTGGGAGTGACTCCAAGTGCATTTGCTTGAGTGATTGCATCTAGTGGCACTCGGGGATCGATTTGGCTGCGGTTTTCTTGTTACTCTTGGTCGTTGCCGCCACCTAGACGGCTTGGAGCAGCGGAGGAGCATTGGCACGAATTGGTGATTGTTCGTGGCCATCTCTTGGTTTTTGTGACTTGAGCACTCTATCTTCCTCAGACCAACTAAATTTGCATCCCTCTTTATAGTATGGAATATCCTAAACTCAAGATCAAAAGTATATAACCATTTTAACCACTTGAGTCTTCAATGTCTTCATATGCCACTTCTCACTATCACTTCATTAGGGATGCAATTAACTTTGTCTCCTCTCTTTGAGTAAATATAGCTTGAGCATGTGACTTGAATCATTTCAACACATGTGAGTTCAATCCATGGCTTCAAGTCACTTCCACTAATGATTTGATCCTTAACACAATATGACTCCTCATAGCTCAATTAGTACCTTGACTCAATGCAAGTACTCTCTTCTTCACCTTAGCCATGGTACCTTGGTCTACAAGCCATTGCTTGCCCTTCACCTTTGCTTAGTCCCTCGAAGCCCTTTCCTTGCTATCTTCACCCTATCGAGCCATACTCAAGTCACATCATCTTAAGCATCCATTGAAAAACCATTTCTTCAATATTGTGATCCTTGCTTGAATATCTTCTTGATATGAGTGTTGATATCAATCAAGCTTCAGTTTATAACAATACACAACTTTGGTCTTTATTTGAACATTATGTGAAATACCATCAAGTTTGCTTTCTTGTTGAACCTTTGATACACTCAGCAAACTTGTTATACCTTTAACTGTGTTGTCATTCAATTCACCAAAACACACTAAAGGGCTAGATGCACTTACAGTCTGTTTGGAGACAGTGTTAGTTTTGGTGCAAGATAGGTGCAAGGTTTGCACATAATGCAGCATAGGCTAAGAAACCATTCAGGACGCACCCAATGGTACTCCTAGGTAAAAGGCTCAAGTGAAAGCTCGAATTGGTTTATTTGGAGATAATGCTAATCTTGATGCAAGATATATGCACGGTCTGCATGGAACGTACCATATGCTTAGAAATTAATTTGGACACATCCGATAGAACTCCTTGATGACATGTGTCATATGAAATCTCACTTTGGTGTGCTTAGAGACAGTATTAGTTTTGGTGCAAGATATGTGCACAGTTTGCGCCTAATGCACCAAAGTCTAAGAAACCATTTTGGAAGCTCCTGTTGGTACTCCTAGGTGAAGAGGCTCAAGTGGAGGCTCCAGTTCGGTCGGTTTAGCGATAGTGCTAATCTTGATGAAAGATAGGTGCACGATTTGCGTGGAACATACCATATGCTTAGAAATCAATTTGGACACACCAAATGGAAATCCTAGAAGACTTGTGTCATATCAAATCTCAATTCGGTCTGTTTAGAGACAGTGTTAGTTTCGGTGCAAGATAGGTACACAGTTTGCACCGAATGCACCATAGGATAAGAAACCATTTTGGACGCACCCGATGGTACTCCTAGATCAAGGGGCTCAAGGAAAGCTCGGTTTGGTCAGTTTGGAGATAGTGCTAATCTTGATGCAAGATAGATGCACATTTGCATGGAACATACGATACGCATAGAAATCAATTAGGACCCACCTAATATAACTCCTTCATGATGTGTGTCATATGGAATCTTGCTTCGGTTCGTTTAGAGAAAATGTTAGTTTTGGTAGAAGATATGTGCACGGTTTACGCCTAATGCACCATAGGCTAGGAAACCATTTTAGACGCACCCAATGGAACTCGTAGTTGAAGAGGCTCAAGTGTAGGCTCGATTTGGTCTGTTCGGATATAGTGCTAATCTTGACGCAAGATAGTTGCACAGTTTGCAAGGAACGTACCATATGTTAAGAAATCAATTTGGACACACCCAATGGAACTCCTAGATGACGTGTGCCATATGGAATCTCGCTTCGGTCTGTTTGGAGACAATGTTAGTTTCGGTGCAAGATAGGTGCATAGTTTGTGCCTAATGCACCATAGTCTAAGAAACCATTTTTGACGCATCTGTTTGTACTGCTAGATGAAGAGGCTCAAGTGGATGCTTGGTTCGGTTTGTTTAGTGATAGTGCTAATCTTGATGCAAGATAGGTGTACGGTTTGCATGGAACATACCATATGCTTGGAAATCAATTTGGATGCACCCGATGTAACTCGTTGATGACGTGTGTCATATGGAATCTCGCTTTGGTCTGTTTAGAAACAGTGTTAGTTTCGATGCAAGATATCTGCATGTTTTGCACCTAATGCACTATAGTCTAAGAAACCATTTTGGATGCACCTGTTGGTACTTCGGTGAAGAGGCCCAAGTGGAAGCTCGGTTTGATCTGTTTAGAGATAGTGCTAATCTTGATGAAAGATAAGTGCATGATTTGCAATGAACATACCATATGCTTAGAAATCAATTTGGACGCACCCAATGGAACTCCTAGATGACGTGTGTCATATGGAATCTTGCTTCGGTCCGTTTGTAGACATTGTAAGTTTTATTGCAAGATAGGTGCACAGTTTGCGCCTAATGCACCATAGTCTAAGAAACCATTTTGGACGCACTATTTGGTACTCTTGGGTGCAGAGGCTCAAGTGGAAGCTTGGTTCGGTCAATTTGGAGATAGTGCTAATCCTTATGCAAGGTAGGTGCATGGTTTGCATGGAACATACCATATGCTTCGAAATCAATTTGGATGCACTCGATGAAACTCCTTGATGATGTGTGTCATATGGAATATCGCTTCGGTCCATTTGGAGACATTGTTAGTTTCGGTGCAAGATAGGTGCACAGTTTGCGCCTAATGCACCATAGTCTGAGAAACCATTTTGGATGCTCTTGTTGGTACTCTTAGGTGAAGGGGCTCAAGTGGATGCTCGGTTCGGTCAGTTTGGAGATAGTGCTAATCTTGATGCAAGATAGGTGCACGGTTTGCATGGAACATATGAAATGCTTGGAAATCAATCTGGACGCACATGATGGAACTCCTATATGACGTGTGTCATACAGAATCTTGCTTCGGTCTGTTTGGAGACAGTGTTAGTTTCGGTGCAAGATAGGTGCAAGGTTTCAACATAATGTAGCATAGGCTAAGAAACCATTTTGGACGCACCGAATGGTACTCCTAGGTAAAAGGCTTAAGTGAAAGCTTGATTTGGTCTATTTGGAGATAGTGCCAATCTTGATGCAAGATATATGCACGGTCTGCATGGAACGTACCATATGCGTAGAAATTAATTTGGACACACCCGATATAACTCCTTGATGACATGTGTCATATGGAATCTCACTTTGGTGTGCTTAGAGACAGTATTAGTTTCGATGCAAGATATGTGCACGGTTTGCGCCTAGTGCACCAAAGTCTAAGAAACCATTTTGGAAGCACCTGTTGGTACTACTAGGTGAAGAGGCTCAAGTGGAGGCTCCGGTTCGGTCTGTTTAGCGATAGTGCTAATCTTGATGCAAGATAGGTGCACGATTTGCATGGAACATACCATATGCTCAGAAATCAATTTGGACACACCAGATGGAAATCCTAGATGACATGTGTCATATGGAATCTCAATTCGGTCCGTTTAGAGATAGTGTTAGTTCAAGTGCAAGATAGGTGCACAGTTTGCACCTAATGCACCATAGGATAAGAAACCATTTTGGACGCACCCGATGGTACTCCTAGATCAAGGTGCTCAAGTGGAAGCTCAGTTTGGTCTGTTTGGAGATAGTGCTAATCTTCATGCAAGATAGATGCACGGTTTGCATGGAACATATGATATGCTAAGAAATCAATTAGGACCCACCTAATATAACTCATTGATGATGTGTGTCATATGGAATCTTGCTTCGGTCCGTTTAGAGACAGTGTTAGTTTTGGAAGAAGATATGTGCACGGTTTACGCCTAATGCACCATAGGCTAGGAAACCATTTTAGACGCACCCAATGATACTCGTAGTTGAAGAGGCTCAACTGGAGGCTCGATTTGGTCTGTTCGGATATAGTGCTAATCTTGATGCAAGATAGTTGCACAGTTTGCATGGAACATACCATATGTTAAGAAATCAATTTGGACGCACCCAATGGAACTGCTAGATGATGTGTGTCATATGGTATCTCGCTTCGGTCTGTTTGGAGACAATATTAGTTTTGGTGCAAGATAGGTGTATAGTTTGTGCCTAATGCACCATAGTATAAGAAACGATTTTTGACGCACCTGTTTGTACTCCTAGATGGCACATACCATATGCTTGGAAATCAATTTGGATGCACCTGATGGAACTCCTTGATGACGTGTGTCATATGGAATCTCGCTTTGGTCTGTTTAGAAACAGTGTTAGTTTCGGTGCAAGATATGTGCATGGTTTGTGCCTAATGCACTATAGTCTAAGAAACCATTTTGGATGCACATGTTGGTACTTCGGTGAAGAGGCTTAAGTGGAAGCTCGGTTTGATCTATTTAGAGATAGTGCTAATCTTGATGCAAGATAGGTGCATGATTTGCAAGGAACATACCATATGCTTAGAAATCAATTTGGACGCGCCCAATGGAACTACTAGATGACGTGTGTCAAATGGACTCTTGCTTCGGTCTGTTTGTAGACATTGTAAGTTTTCGTGCAAGATAGGTGCACAGTTTGTGCCTAATGCACCATAGTCTAAGAAACCACTTTGGACGCACTATTTGGTACTCCTGGGTGAAGAGGCTCAAGTGGAAGCTTGGTTCGGTCAGTTTGGAGATAGTGCTAATCCTTATGCAAGGTAGGTGCATAGTTTGCATGCAACATACCATATGCTTGGAAATCAATTTGGATGCACCCGATGGAACTCTTTGATGGCGTGTGTCATATGGAATCTCGCTTCGGTCCATTTGGAGACATTGTTAGTTTTGGAGCAAGATAGGTGCACAGTTTGCACCTAATGCACCATAGTCTAAGAAATCATTTTGGACGCTCTTGTTGGTACTCCTAGGTGAAGGGGCTCATGTGGATCTGGTTCGGTCTGTTTGGAGATTGTGCTAATCTTGATGCAAGGTAGGTGCACGGTTTGCATGGAACATACCAAATGATTGGAAATCAATCTGGACGTACGTGATGGAACTCCTAGATGACGTGTGTCATACGAAATCTTGCTTCGGTCTGTTTGGAGACAGTGTTAGTTTCGGTGCAAGATAGGTGCAAGGTTTGCACATAATGCAGCATAGGCTAAGAAACCATTTTGGACGCACCCAATGGTACTCCTAGGTAAAGGGCTCAAGTGAAAGCTCGGTTTGGTCTATTTGGAGATAGTGCTAATCTTGATCAAGATAGATGCACGGTCTGCATGGAACGTACCATATGCTTAGAAATTAATTTGGACACACCCGATAGAACTCCTTGATGATGTGTGTCATATGGAATCTCGCTTTGCTGTGCTTAGAGACAGTATTAGTTTTGGTGCAAGATATGTTCACGGTTTGCGCCTAATGCACCCAAGTCTAAGAAACCATTTTGGAAGCACCTGTTGGTACTCCTAGGTGAAAAGGCTCAAGTGGAGGCTCGGTTCGGTCTGTTTAGAGATAGTGCTAATCTTGGTGCAAGATAGGTGCACGATTTGCATGGAACATACCATATGCTTAAAAATCAATTTGGACACACTAGATGGAAATCGTAGATGACACGTGTCATATGGAATCTCACTTCGGTCCGTTTAGAGACAATGTTAGTTTCGGTGCAAGATAGGTGCACGGTTTGCACCTAATGCACCATAGGATAAGAAACCATTTGCACGCACCCGATGGTACTCCTAGGTCGGTCAAGTGAAAGCTCGGTTTGGTCTGCTTGGAGATAGTGCTAATCTTGATGCATGATAGATGCACGGTTTGCATGGAACATACGATATGCCTAGAAATCAATTATGACGCACCTGATATAACTCCTTGATGATGTGTGTCATACGGAATCTTACTTCGGTTCGTTTAGAGACAGTGTTAGTTTTTGTAGAAGATATGTGCACAGTTTACGCCAAATGCATCATTGGCTAAGAAACCATTTTAGATGCATCCGATGGTACTTGTTGTTGAAGAGGCTCAAGTGGAGGCTTGATTTGGTCTGTTCGGATATAGTGCTAATCTTGATACAAGATAGTTGCACAGTTTGCATGGAACGTACCATATGTTAAGAAATCAATTTGGACACACCCAATGGAACTCCAAGATGACGTGTGTCATATGGAATATCGCTTCGGTCTGCTTGGAGACAATGCTAGTTTCGGTGCAAGATAGGTGCATAGTTTGTGCCTAATGCACCATAGTCTAAAAAACCATTTTTGACGCACCTGTTTATACTCCTAGATGAAGAAGCTCAAGTTAAAGCTCAGTTCGGTCTGTTTGGAGATAGTGCGAATCTTGATGCAAGATAGGTGCACGGTTTGCATGGAACATACCATATGCATGGAAATAATTTTGAGTGCACCCGATGGAACTCCTTGATGACGTGTGTCATATTGAATATTGCTTTGGTTTGTTTAGAGATAGTATTAGTTTCGGTGCAAGATAGGTGCACGGTTTGCACCTAATGCACCATAGGATAAGAAACCATTTTGCACGCACCCGATGGTACTCCTAGTTCAAGGGGCTCAAGTGAAAGCTCGGTTTGGTCTACTTGGAGATAGTGCTAATCTTGATGCATGATAGATGCACGGTTTGCATGGATCATATGATATGCTTAGAAATCAATTAGGACACACCTGATATAACTCCTTGATGATGTGTGTCATATGGAATCTTGCTTCGGTTCGTTTAGAGACAGTGTTAGTTTTGGTAGAAGATATTGCACGGTTTACGCCAAATGCATCATAGGCTAAGAAACCATTTTAGACGCATCCAATGGTACTCGTTGTTGAAGAGGCTCAAGTGGAGGCTCGATTTGGTCTGTTTGGATATAGTGCTAATCTTGATACAAGATAGTTGCACAGTATGCATTGAACGTACCATATGTTAAGAAATCAATTTGGACGCACCCAATCGAACTCCTAGATGACATGTGTCATATGGAATATCGCTTCGGTCTGTTTGGAGACAATGCTAGTTTCGGTGCAAGGTAGGTGCATAGTTTGTGCCTAATGCACCATAGTCTATGAAACCATTTTTGACGCACCTGTTTATACTCCTAGATGAAGAGGCTCAAGTGGAAGCTCAGTTCGGTCTGTTTGGAGATAGCGCTAATCTTGATGCAAGATAGGTGCACGGTTTGCATGGAACATACCATATGCTTGGAAATAGTTTTGGGTGCACCTGATGGAACTCCTTGATGACGTGTGTCATATCGAATCTCGCTTTGGTCTGTTTAGAAATAGTGTTAGTTTCAGTGCAAGATATGTGCATGCTTTGCGCCTAATGCACCAAAGTCTAAGAAACCATTTTGGACGCACTTGTTGGTACTCCTAGGTGAAGGGGCTCAAGTGGATGCTCGGTTCAGTTTGTTTGGAGATAGTGCTAATCTTGATGCAAGATAGGTGCACGGTTTGCATGGAACATACCAAATGAATGGAAATCAATCTGGACACACATGATGGAACATGATATGACCACGCCACCAAGCAAGATGTCACAAGCTCCAAGTCAAGCTACACCCACTCAAGTTTCACCTACACCGACACCAGCTCAAGTCATCGATGGACCGATTACACGTAGTCGTGCAAAGAAGCTACAACAAGAGGTCCACGCGCTACTTTGTGAGATTCATTTTAACATTAATGATAATTATATACTACCTAAGTGTTGTACCTTGATTGTACTCAGGTATATAGAAGAATAGAAGGAAGAATCGGACCATGAAGAACGGACCAGTGCAAGTTCCAGAAGAAGTCAAAAACGGACCAGTGAAAGTCAAAAACGGACCAGTGCAAAGAATCTTCATAACTTTTTACTAACAAAAGCTATGAAGGTCCATGAGCACTTGTTCGAAAGCTTGACGAGTCTACTTTCCAATGAATCTAGTGGCGACCAGTTTGGATACTCCATATGGCCTGTAGACCTGAATTAGTACAGACTGCTCAGAAGGTCAACAGTCTATCATGACAGAATGTTGGTACAACTTGACAAGTAAAATTGTACCAATCTACAACGTTTCGTGCTGGTTGGCATATATTGCTGGAAAGCCCTTTGAGTCTAGTTTCACACCCAAGAAACGGTTCATCATTTGGACTTCCCAATAAAGAGTTATGGTCAGTTTATTGGAAACTGCTTTGGAGGCCAACAGTCACGCGAAGCCACTTCGGGAATCAATTTCGAGGGGACCTTTCACATTGCCTTCCCTCAGAAACTCTATTTCGTTTTCATACCTATCTAGCAGGGCTATTGCTAGTATAAATACCCCCTAAGACTCATTGTAATCTAAGACTTTGATAATTGAAATACAGAACCCCTTTGTTCAGCTGCGTGCTAACAAATTCAGAGAGTGATCTCTACCCCTTTGCTCTTGTGATTTCCTCGCGGGATTACATAGGCGGCGGCTTCATCCGCTCCCATTTGGTGCTCCTACTCCCTTCAAAGTATTCTTTGATTGATTGTAGGCTGTGTTGGTTGGTTCTTTGAGAGTGTGGTTGGGCGAATCCTCGATTCAGGTTGCCGGTTAAAGACAGTGGTTGGCTTCGAGTTTTATTTGCCAGGTTGCACTAGTTATCGCTGCTTGCAGCAAGTTATCCGGCTGTTCTTCAGCTAGTTATCGGTGTTCATCCTACGTCGTGAAGATCGGGACAACGTGTCGCATCATCTGGTATCAAAGCTTTCGTTACCACGATAGGAATTTTATCCCTAGCTACATATATATTTTGCTTCGTCCTATCCACCAAAAAGCCAGAAAAATATATTGCTTAGACCTTTGTTTCAATCTGTTATTTTAGTGACTTCGGTTAAGTCGTAGTCTATTAGAGTCTTTGTTTTAGTTGCTGATCATTTATCCTTCGCGTGTTCTTTGTGCCTCTTTTATATCTAAAAAAATCCCCACAAAAAAAATCTCTATAGCCTATATCATCCTTTGTGTTAACTTTGATCCTATGTAGCTACTGGTTGTTGTTTTATTTCTATGTTTAGCTGAGCAAGTGTCATAATCTGATCCCTGTGTTTAGTTCTATATATAAAAAAGTGTGTGAAAAAAAAAGAAAAGAAAGTGCAAAAAAAAAGTGAAGTGAAAAAAAAAGTTGAGAAAGGTTCAGAGAGAAAGTCTAAAAGATTAGTTGGTTTATGTGGAAAACTGCTGAAAGTTTCATATCAAGTTCTGCAACCAGTTTGCTATCTTTGTTTGGTGCAAAACTTTGGTTGGTCTGATTGCAACACTTGCATCCCAATCATACTCCTTGTTTGCATCAATTCTGAAATTTCTTTGCGTGTGTGTGATCTATTTATACACTTTGAATCTTTTGATCAGCACTAGGCAGAGAACTTCTAGTTTGGATCGTTACTTAACTTTACAACAACTAGAATTCAGATTGCATTTCTTGTGTATTACTCCCCACCAAGCTCCACATAAAAAAAACCATCGAAATCGGTACTCTGTGTTCCTGTATTCGCCTCGCCATCACTTTCAATTGCCACCACACATTTGTTTTCCTTGTAATCTGCAGCAGAGGAATTCATAAGAGCCTTGGTGGTTAGAGAGGTGAGTTGTGAGGGCCACCAAATTTTCATATTCCACAAATACAATTTATTTGTATTCAGCTAACCTTACAGGAAGATGGGTGATGGAATAGAGGATTGTGTCACTTTGGCACAATTTAATGAACTCCGACAAAGCATAGAAGAAAAGCAAGATAGGTTGACACAAGATCTTCAGAACCTTATGACTGAAATCAGAAGGCGTCGCCAACCTCATGATGGAGCAAGCAACCATGGTGAAGATGGAGATATGAGTGATAGAAGTGCTGCTAGTAGAAGCTCAACGGAACAAGGAAGGAGGAACCGAGGTAGGAGAAGAGGTCAAGGTCGAAGAAATCATGATGATGAAGAATCTGAAAAAGAGGATGATGATGATCATTCTCAATATCGATATGGTCGCCGACATCGTAGAAGAGGCAATCATGAGGAGAGGCTAGGAAAACTGAAGTTTACCATGCCAAAGTTTGATGGTGGGTCTGATCCTGAAGCTTATTTCACTTGGGAGCTGAAAGTGGATAAAATCTTTCGCTTGCATAATTATTCGGAAGAGAAGAAGCTGGCAATGGCATCTTTGGAGTTTGAAGGATATGCTCTGATATGGTGGGAGCAGCTCCTCAGTGATCGTGAAGAAGATGGAAGACATCCTATTGCATCTTGGGATTGAATGAAGAGAGAAATGAGAAGTCGTTTTGTGCCGAAGCACTATCGGCATGATCTTTTTGATAAATTGCAGAATTTGAAGCAAGGAAGTCTCTCTGTTGAAGAGTATTATAAGGAGATGGAGAAATCTATGATTAGAGCCAATGTGTATGAAGATGAAGAGCAAATTATTGCACGTTTTATGGCTGGGCTGCATCGCAATATTCAGCGCATTGTTGAGTTTCAGCCATACCGATATCTTATTGATTTGGTACATCAAGCAACCAAAGCTGAACGTCAATTGCAGCAAGATGCTAAGAGCAGCAAGTCCTTGTCCTTTGGTATGAGGAACTTCTCTGGAGGAAGCAAATCAATCACCAAGTTTTCTGCTGAACCATCCATGGTGAAAGGCTCAAGTGGAGGCTCACGATCTAATTTTCAGGGTACTTTTAGTGGGAAGAACACTGCTGTCCAAAGTTCAAAACCAGCAGCATCAAACACTACTTCAGTGGGTTCCACTTCCAAGAGTAGTGGAATTCAGTGCTTCAAGTGTGGAGGCCGTGGACATGTATCAAGAGAGTGTCCAAATAATCGTGTGGTCATTGTGAATGTTAGTGGAGAATTTGAATCAGCGAGTGAAGAGGAAGCTGAGGAAGAACATGTTGGTGAGGCCCATGAACATGAGGAACATACTAGCTGTGAATTTGAGCATGGTGCTGCTCTTGTGGTGACTCAAATCTTGAGTGTTCAAATGAAAGAAGCTGAAAATGGGCAGCGACATAATTTATTTCAATCCAGAGCAAAGGTACATGATAAGGTGGTGAAGGTGATTATTGATGGACAGAGCTGCCACAATCTTGCTAGTCGTGAGATGGGTGATAAACTTGGCTTGAAGCTGCTACAACACCCTCATCCATATAATGTACAGTGGCTAAATGATTCGGAAGATATCAAGATTGGATATAAAGTGAAAGTTCCATTCAAGATTGGTGAATATGTTGACACAGTAGAGTGTGATGTGGCACCTGTGTCGGTGTGTCACTTGCTGCTTCGAAGGCCATGGCAATATGATCGATATGGCCAACATTGTGGGAGAACAAATCAGTTCAATATCAATCTAAAGGGGAAGAAGTTTGTTCTCAAGCTTATGACACCCCAACAAATCATGGCTGAACATTTACAAATGAAATCTGAAATTGTTCCAGTGAGTAGAGAGGAAGGAGAGCAAAAGAAATTAAGTGCCATCCACAATTCGGTGAGTGAGTGCCACAAGCCAAATTTGAGGGAGAAAAAGAAAGGAGAGGGAGAGAATTTAGTCGTGCTAGCCACAAAATCCGAAATGAGAGAAGTGAGGAACAACCCCGAACAAGTGCTCTTTGTACTTGTATACAAAGTCATTTTAATTTCTGCTAACGACATGACCTCTCTTCCTAGTGTTGTGTCTCATCTTTTGCAGGACTATGGAGATGTGTTTCCAGAAGAAACACCGGCGGGACTACCTCCAATTCGTGGGATTGAGCATCAAATTGATCTCATTCTAGGGGCTGCACTACCTAATCGACCACCATACCGAACCAATCCAGAAGAAACAAAGGAGATACAAAGGCAAGTGCAAGAACTTCTTGATAAAGGTTTTGTTCGTGAAAGTTTAAGTCCTTGTGCTGTTCCTGTAATTTTAGTACCTAAGAAAGATGGTTCTTGGAGAATATGTGTTGATTGTAGAGCTATAAATAACATCACTGTTCGCTATCGCCATCCTATCCCACGTTTAGATGACATGCTTGATGAATTAAGTGGTTCCACCATATTCACTAAAATTGATTTGAGAAGTGGATACCATCAGATAAGAATGAAAACAGGGGATGAATGGAAAACTGCATTTAAAACAAAATTTGGGCTGTATGAATGGTTAGTTATGCCTTTTGGTTTGACTAATACTCCTAGTACTTTCATGAGATTAATGAACCATGTCTTGAGAGCTTTCATTGGAAAATTTGTTGTTGTCTACTTCGATGATATCTTAATTTACAGCAAGTCTTTTGAGGAACATGTGAATCATATTCGGCAAGTCTTGGAAGACCTTAGAAAGGAGAAATTATTTGCTAATCTTGAGAAGTGCAGTTTTTGCACAGACCATGTTGTGTTTCTTGGCTTTGTTGTTTCAGGAAAAGGCATAGAAGTGGATGAAAGCAAGGTGAAAGCCATCAAGGATTGGCCAACTCCAACAAATGTAAGTCAAGTAAGAAGTTTTCATGGCCTTGCTGGTTTTTATAGGAGGTTTGTGAGAGATTTTAGTACCATCGCTGCTCCTTTGAATGAATTGACAAAGAAAGGTGTTGACTTTAAATGGGAAAAATCACAACAAAATGCATTTCAAGAATTAAAGAAACGTTTGACTGAAGCACATGTACTTGTTCTTCTTGATTTCACTAAAACTTTTGATGTAGAATGTGATGCTAGTGGAATTGGGATAGGAGTTTTAATGCAACAAGGAAAACCTGTAGCATATTTTAGTGAAAAACTAGGAGGTGCTCAACTGAATTATTTTGTGTATGATAAAGAATTATATGCTTTGGTACGTGTGCTTGAAACATGGCAGCACTACTTATGGCCAAAAGAATTTGTTATTCACTCTGATCATGAAACATTGAAATACTTGAAAAGACAAGTAAAACTGAACTGTCGTCATGCCAAATGGGTTGAGTTCATCGAAACATTTTCATACATTGTGAAATATAAGAAAGTGAATCACACATTTTCAATGTTGCTGCAAACAATGGTGAAAAAGAACCTGAAGGTTTGGGAGGAATGCTTGCCACATGTGGAGTTTGCATATAATAGGGAAGTACACTCTACCACTAATATGTGTCCTTTTGAAATTGTATATGGGTTCAAACCTATTGCTCCGATAGATTTGTTGCCCCTTCCATTGCAGGAAAGAAACAATATGGAAGCCTCCAAGCGTGCTGCATACATCAAGAAGATACACGAGAAGACCCAGGAAGCAATTAAACTCAAGGCAGGACGCAAGGCTGCAAGTATGAACAAACATAGGAAGAAGGTGTTATTTGAACCCGGGGACTTGGTGTGGATACACTTGCGCAAGGATCGCATTCCTCAGCAGCGCAAATCAAAATTGCTTCCACGAGGAGATGGTCCATTTCGTGTTCTTGAGAAGATCAATGACAATGCATACAAGATTGATCTTCCTGCAAGTTATGGCGTGAGCAACTCCTTCAATGTTGCTGATCTCTCACCATTCACAAGTGAAGACACTTTAGAGTCGAGGACGACTCCTTTTCAAAGGGGGGAGGATGATATGACCATGCCACTAAGCAAGATGTCACAAGCTCCAAGTCAAGCTACACCCACTCAAGTTTCACCTACACCGACACCAGCTCAAGTCATCGATGGACCGATTACACGTAGTCGTGCAAAGAAGCTACAACAAGAGGTCCACGCGCTACTTTGTGAGATTCATTTTAACATTAATGATAATTATATACTACCTAAGTGTTGTACCTTGATTGTACTCAGGTATATAGAAGAAGAGAAGGAAGAATCGGACCATGAAGAACGGACCAGTGCAAGTTCCAGAGGAAGTCAAATACGGACCAGTGGAAGTCAAAAACGGACCAGTGCAAAGAATCTTCATAACTTTTTACTCACAAAAGCTATGAAGGTCCATGAGCACTTGTTGGAAAGCTTGACGAGTCTACTTTCCAATGAATCTAGTGGCGACCAGTTTGGATACTTCATATTGCCTATAGACCAGAATTAGTACAGACTGCTCAGAAGGTCAACAGTCTATCGTGATAGAATGTTGGTACAACTTGACAAGTAAAATTGTACCAATCTACAACGTTTCGTGCTGGTTAGCATATATTTCTGGAAAGCCCTTTGAGTCTAGTTTCACACCCAAGAAACGGTTCATCATTTAGACTTCCCAATAAAGAGTTATGGTCAGTTTATTGGAAACTGCTCTGGAGGCCAACAGTCACGCGAAGCCACTTCGGGAATCAATTTCGAGGGGACCTTTCACATTGCCTTCCCTCAGAAACTCTATTTCGTTTTCATACCTATCTAGCAGGGCTGTTGCTAGTATAAATACCCCCTAAGACTCATTGTAATCTAAGACTTTGATAATTGAAATATAGAACCCCTTTGTTCAGCTGCGTGCTAACAAATTCAGAGAGTGATCTCTACCCCTTTGCTCTTGTGATTTCCTCGCGGGATTACATAGGCGGCGGCTTCATCCGCTCCCAATTGGTGCTCCTACTCCCTTCAAGGTATTCTTTGATTGATTGTAGGCTGTGTTGGTTGGTTCTTTGAGAGTGTGGTTGGGCGAATCCTCGATTCAGGTTGCCGGTTAAAGACGGTGGTTGGCTTCGAGTTTTGTTTGCCAGGTTGCACTAGTTATCGCTGCTTGCAGCAAGTTATCCGGCTGTTCTTCACCTAGTTATCAGTGTTCATCCTACGTCGTGAAGATCGGGACAACGTGTCGCATCAGAACACCTAGATGACGTGTGTCATACGAAATCTTGCTTCGGTCTGTTTGAAGACAGTGTAAGTTTCGGTGCAAGATATGTGCAAGGTTTGCACATAATGCAGCATAGGCTAAGAAATATTTTTGGACGCACCCGATGGTACTCCTAGGTAAAAGGCTCAAGTGAAAGCTCGGTTTGGTCTACATAGAGATATAATGCTAATCATAATGCAAGATAGATGCACGGTTTGCATGGAACGTACCATATGCTTAGAAATTAATTTGGACACACCCGATAGAACTCCTTGATGACGTGTGTCATATGGAATCTCGCTTTGGTGTGCTTAGATACAGTATTAGTTTTGGTGCAAGATATGTTCACGGTTTGCGCCTAATGCACCAAAGTCTAAGAAACCATTTTGGAAACACCTGTTGGTACTCATAGGTGAAGAGGCTAAAGTGGAGGCTCGGTTCGGTCTGTTTAGAGATAGTGCTAATCTTGATGCAAGATAGGTGCACGATTTGCATGGAACATACCATTTGCTCAGAAATCAATTTGGATGCACCAGATGGAACTCCTAGATGACATGTGTCATATGGAATCTCACTTTTGTGTGTTTAGAGATAATGTTAGTTTCGGTGCAAGATAGGTGCACGGTTTGCACCTAATGCACCATAGGATAAGAAACTATTTTGGACGCACCCGATGGTACTCCTAGGTTAAGGGGCTCAAGTGAAAGCTCAGTTTGGTCTGTTTGGCGATAGTGCTAATCTTGATGCAAGATAGATGCACGGGTTGCATGGAACATACGATATGGTCAGAAATCAATTAGGACACACTTGATATAACTTCTTGATGATGTGTGTCATATGGAATTTTGCTTTGGTTCGTTTAGAGACAATGTTAGTTTTGGTAGAAGATATGTGCACGGTTTACGCCTAATGCACCATAGGCTTATAAACCATTTTAGACGCATCCGATGGTACTCGTAGTTGAAGTGGCTCCTACGGAGGCTCGATTTGGTCTGTTCAGATATAGTGCTAATCTTGATGCAAGATAGTTGCACAGTATGCATGGAAGGTACCATATGTTAAGAAATCAATTTGGATCCACCCAATGGAACTCCTAGATGATGTGTCTCGTATGGAATCTCGCTTCGGTCTGTTTGGAGACAATGTTAGTTTCGGTGCAAGATAGGTGCATAGTTTGTGCCTAATTCACCATAGTCTAAGAAACCATTTTTGACGCACTTGTTTGTACTCCTAGATGAAGAGGCTCAAGTGGAAGCTCGGTTCAGTCTGTTTGAAGATAGTGCTAATCTTGATGCAAGATAGGTGCACAATTTGCATGGAACATACCATATGCTTAGAAATCAATTTGGATGCACCCGATGGAACTCCTTGATGACATGTGTCATATGGAATCTCTATATGGTCTGTTTAGAAACAGTGTTAGTTTCGGTGCAAAATATGTGTATGGTTTGCGCCTAATGCACCATAGTCTAAGAAACCATTTTGGAAGCACCTATTGGTACTTCGGTGAAGAGGGTCAAGTGGAAGCTCGGTTTGATCTGTTTAGAGATAGTGCTAATCTTCATGCAAGATAGATGCACGGTCTGCATGGAACGTACCATATGCTTAGAAATTAATTTGGACACACCCGATAGAACTCCTTCATGACGTGTGTCATACGGAATCTCGCTTTGGTGTGCTTAGAGACAGTATTAGTTTCGCTACAAGATATGTGCACGGTTTGTGCCTAATGCACCAAAGTCTAAGAAACCATTTTGGAAGCACCTGTTGGTACTCCTAGGTGAAGAGGCTCAAGTGGAGACTCGGTTTGGCCTATTTGGAGATAGTGCTAATCTTGATGCAAGATAGGTGCACGATTTGGAACATACCATATGCTCAGAAATCAATTTAGATGCACAAGATGGAACTCCTAGTTGACATGTGTCATATGGAATCTCACTTCGGTCCGTTTAGAGACACTGTTAGATTCGGTGCAAGATAGGTGCATGATTTGCAGCTAATGCACCATAGGATAAGAAACCATTTTGGACACACCCGATGGTACTCCTAGGTCATGGGGCTCAAGTGAAAGCTCAGTTTGGTCTATTTGGAGATAGTGCTAATCTTGATGCAAGATAGATGCACGGTTTGCATGGAACATACGATATGGTCAGAAATCAATTAGGACGCACTTGATATAACTCCTTGATGATGTGTGTCATATGGAATTTTGCTTCGGTTCGTTTAGAGACATTGTTAGTTTTGGTAGAAGATATGTGCACGGTTCACGCCTAATGCACCATAGGCTAAGAAACCATTTTAGACGCATCCTATGGTACTCGTAGTTGAAGAGGCTCAAGTGGAGGCTCGATTTGGTCTGTTCGTATATAGTGCTAATCTTGATGCAAGATAGTTGTACAATTTGCATCGAACTTACCATATGTTAAGAAATCAATTTGGACGCACCAAATGGAACTCCTAGATGACGTGTGTCATATAGAATCTCGCTTCGGTCTGTTTGGAGACAATGTTAGTTTCGGTGCAAGATAGGTGCGTAGTTTGTGCCTAATGCACTACAGTCTAAGAAACCATTTTTGATGCACCTGTTTGTACTCCTAGATGAAGAGGCTCAAGTGGAAGCTCGGTTCGGTCTGTTTGGAGATAGTGCTAATCTTAATGCAAGATAGGTGCACGGTTTGCATGGAACATACCATACGCTTGGAAATCAATTTGGATGCACCCGATGGAACTCCTTGATGACATGTGTTATATGGAATCTCGCTTTGGTCTGTTTAGAAACAATGTTAGTTTCGGTGCAAGATTTGTGCATGGTTTGCGCCTAATGCACCATAGTCTAAGAAACCATTTTGGAAGCACCTGTTGGTACTTCGGTGAAGAGGCTCAAGTGGAAGCTCGGTTTGATCTGTTTGGAGATACTGTTAATCTTGATGCAAGATAGACGCACGGTCTGCATGGAACGTACCATATGCTTAGAAATTAATTTGGACACACCCGATAGAACTCCTTCATGACGTGTGTCATATGGAATCTCGCTTTGGTGTGCTTAGAGACAGTATTAGTTTTGGTGCAAGATATGTACACGATTTGCGCCTAATGCACCATAGTCTAAGAAACATTTTGGAAGCACCTATTGGTACTCCTAGGTAAAAGGCTCAAGTGAAAGCTTAGTTTCGTCTATTTGGAAATATTGCTAATGTTGATGCAAGATAGATGCATGGTCTGCATTGAACGTACCATATGCTTAGAAATTAATTTAGACACACCCAATATAACTCCTTGATGACATGTGTCAAATGGAATCTCGCTTTAGTGTGCTTAGAGACAATATTAGTTTCGGTGCAAGGTATGTGCAAGGTTTAAGCCTAATGCACCAAAGTCTAAGAAACCATTTTGGAAGCACCTGTTGGTACTCCTATGTGAAGAGGCTCAAGTGGAGGCTCGGTTCGGTCTGTTTAGAGATATTGCTAATCTTGATGCAAGATAGGTGCACGATTTGCATGGAACCTACCATATGCTCATAAATCAATTTGGATGCACCAGATGCAACTCCTAGATGACATGTGTCATATGGAATCTCACTTTGGTCCGTTTAGAGACAGTGTTAGTTTCAGTGCAAGATAGGTAACCGGTTTGCACCTAATGCACCATAGGATAAGAAACCATTTTGGACACACCCGATGGTAGTCCTAGGTCAAGGGGCTCAAGTGAAAGCTCGGTTTGGTCTATTTGGAGATAGTGCTAATCTGATGCAACATAGATGCACGGTTTGCATGGAACATACGATATGCTCAGAAATCAATTAGGACGCACCTGATATAACTCCTTGATGATGTGTGTCATATGTAATCTTGCTTCGGATCGTTTAGAGACAGTGTTAGTTTTGGTAGAAGATATGTGCACGGTTTACGCCTAATGCACCATAGGCTAAGAAACCATTTTAGACGCACCCGATGGTACTCGTAGTTGAAGAGGCTCAAGTGGAGGCTCGATTTGGTCTATCTGGATATAGTTCCAATCTTGATGCAAGATAGTTACACAGTTTGCATGCAATGTACCATATGTTAAAAAATCAATTTGGACGCACCCAATGGAACTCCTAGTTGACGTGTGTCATATGGAATGTCGCTTCGGTCTGTTTGGTGACAATGTTAGTTTCGGTGCAAGATAGGTGCATAGTTTGTGCCTAATGCACCATAGTCTAAGAAACCATTTTTGATGCACCTGTTTGTACTCCTAGATGAAGAGGCACAAGTGGAAGTTCGGTTCGGTCTGTTTGGAGATAGTGCTAATCTTGATGCAAGATAGGTGCACGGTTTGCATGGAATATACCATATGCTTCGAAATCAATTTGGATGCACCCGATGGAACTCCTTGATGACGTGTGTCGTATGGAATATTGCTTTGGTCTGTTTAGAAATAGTGTTAGTTTCGGTGCAAGATATGTGCATGATTTGCGCCTAATGCACCATAGTCTAAGAAACCATTTTGGAAGCACCTGTTGGTACTTCGGTGAAGAGGCTCAAGTGAAAGCTCGGTTTGATCTATTTGGAGATAGTGCTAATCTTGATGCAAAATAGGTGCATGATTTGCAAGGAACATACTGTAGGATCTCCTGGAAGTTAAAGAGGCCTAGAGGGGGGGTGAATAGGGCTATAAAAATTCAACTCAAAACTCTGTTAGAACAGAGGGCGGCACTGCCGGCCTTCAAATAAAATACCAAAGGTGGTACAACTTTGCAGGAAGTAAACTTAGGTGGTGAAGAACACAATCCTGCAAAACAAAGATAAGATCCAGTATGAAGACTAGATGTCACAGAAAATTCTCTCAAGACTAGATCGGGCCACCAAACCCTAGAAGAGTATAACTTGAGAAATAATCTGCAAGAAGCACACAAGACTCAGTGATTTATCCCGTGGTTCAGCTCACCACAAAGGCTTGCCTAGGTCCACGTTGTTGAGGAAGCCACACTATGCTTAGGCTTGCCACAAAGGCTTGCCTTACCCTCATTCTCAAGTCAAGAGAGTGACCTCTTGAAGTGAGGGGTAATTTCTTAGCTGTAAAACAAGTTTACAAACCTCCCAAGGCTGCCACACAAGAGGGCAAGCTCATGGGCGACGCCTAGCCGGCTAGGAGCAAGCTCCAAGAGTAACAAACCCTAGAACCTCCGACCAAACGTGAACCAAATGCTCTTAGACCTTGGGAATCAGTGGATCTACTCTCCAATCGAGTTTTGCTGCCTTTTCTCTCAAAGATTGATGGTTGAAATCAAAGATTGCTTGAGGGATGGAGGGCAACAATGGAGGAGAGAGAGAGAGAGCTCTGGTCTGTCTGAGCAAGAGATAAGTCGTCTGAGGTCTGTGATGACCGTTGAGAGGAGCGTCCAGAGGTAAAGACATCCCCTGGGTCCCAACGGTCAGGAGAGGGCGGCACTGCCGCCCTGGCCAGAGCAGGTTAAGAAAGAAACTGTTTTGCGTGCTGCTTTAGCTGAGAAGAGGATGTTGTTTTGTGAAGATGAGCATCTGGTTGCACAGTGGACCAACAATTCTAGAATTCCCCTTTATAGTATGGCTTTTCCTAAACTCAAATAAATAAAATAAAATGAAGTAACACATCCTGGAGATTGGATCAGCTCAAACATATTTTCAGAATACCAGCAACCTGTACATCATTTCCATAAATTGATCCCCTGCTCATTAACTCGATAAAACTTGTTAGTCTTCTAATTTTGTTGTCATTAACACCAAAACCCACAATAGGGCTTGATTGCACTTACACATACCATATGCTTAGAAATCAATTTGGACGCACCCAATGGAACTCCTAGATGACGTGTGTCATATGGAATCTTGCTTCGGTCCGTTTGTAGACATTGTAAGTTTTAGTGCAAGATAGGTGCACAGTTTGTGCCTAATGCACCATAGTCTAAGAAACTATTTTGGACGCACTATTTGGTACTCCTGGGTGAAGAGCTCAAGTGGAAGCTTGGTTCGGTCATTTTGGAGATAGTGCTAATCCTTATGCACGGTAGGTGCATGGTTTGCATGGAACATACCATATGCTTGGAAATCAATTTGGACGCACCCAATAGAACTCCTAGACGACATGTGTCATATGGAATCTTGCTTCGGTCCATTTGAAGACATTGAGTTTTAGTGCAAGATAGGTGCACAGTTTGCGCCTAATGCACTATAGTCTAAGAAACCATTTTGGACGCACTATTTGGTACTCTTGGGTGAAGAGGCTCAAGTGGAAGCTTGGTTCGGTCAGTTTGGAGATAGTGCTAATCTTGAATCAAGATAGATGCACGGTTTGCATGGAACATACAGTATGCTGAGAAATCAATTAGGACACACCTGATATAACTCCTTGATGATGTGTGTCATATGGAATCTTACTTCGGTTCGTTTAGAGACAGTGTTTGTTTTGGTAGAAGATATGTGCACGGTTTACGCCTAGTGCACCATAGGCTAAGAAACCATTTTAGACGCACCAGATGGTACTCATAGTTGAAGAGGCTCAAGTGGAGGCTCGATTTTGTCTGTTCAGATATAGTGCTAATCTTGATGCAAGATAGTTCCACAGTTTGCATGCAACGTACCATATGTTAAGAAATTAATTTGGACGCACCCAATTTAACTCCTAGATGAGGTGTGTCATATGGAATCTCGCTTCGATCTGTTTGGAGACAATGTTAGTTTCGGTGCAAGATAGGTGCATAGTTTGTGCCTAATGCACCATAGTCTAAGAAACCATTTTTGACACACCTGTTTGTACTCCTAGATGAAGAGGCTCAAGTGGAAGCTCGGTTCGGTCTGTTTGGAGATAGTGCTAATCTTGATGCAAGATAGGTGCACGGTTTGCATGGAACATACCATATGCTTGGAAACCAATTTGGATGCACCCGATGGAACTCCTTGATGACATGTGTCATATGGAATCTCGCTTTGGTCTATTTAGAAACAGTGTTAGTTACGATGCTAGATATGTGCATGGTTTGCACCTAATGCACCATAGTCTAAGAAACCATTTTGGATGCACCTATTGGTACTTCAGTGGAGACGCTCAAGTGGAAGCTCGGTTTGATCTGTTTAGAGATAGTGCTAATCTTGATGCAAGATAGGTGCATGATCTGCAAGGAACATACCATATGCTTAGAAATCAATTTGGACGCACCTAATGGAACTCCTAGATGATGTGTGTCATATGGAATCTTGCTTCGGTACGTTTGTAGACACTGTAAGTTTTAGTGCAAGATAGGTGCACAGTATGCGCCTAATGCACCATAGTCTAGGAAACCATTTTGACGCACCTGTTTGTACTCCAAGATGAAGAGGATCAAGTGGAAGCTCGGTTCGGTCTGTTTGGACATAGTGCTAATCTTGATGCAAGATAGGTGCACGGTTTGCATGGAACATACCATATGCTTGGAAATCAATTTGGATGCACCCGATGGAACTCCTAGATGACATGTGTCATATGGAATCTGACTTTGGTCCGTTTAGAGACAGTGTTAGTTTCGGTGCAAGATAGGTGCACGGTTTGCACCTAATGCACCATAGGGTAAGAAACCATTTTGGACGCACCCGATGGTACTCCTAGGTCAAGGGGCTCAAGTGAAAGCTCAGTTTGGTTTGTTTGGAGATAGTGCCAATCTCGATGCAAGATAGATGCACGGTCTGCATGGAACGTACCATATGCTTAGAAATTAATTTGGACGCACCTGATAGAACTCCTTCATGATGTGTGTCATATGGAATCTCGCTTTCGTGTGCTTAGAGACAATATTAGTTTTGCTGCAAGATATGTGCACGGTTTGCGCCTAATTCACCAAAGTCTAAGAAACCATTTTGGAAGCACCTGTTGGTACTACTAGGTGAAGAGGCTCATGTGGAGGCTCAGTTCGGTCTGTTTAGAGATAGTGCTAATCTTGATGCAAGATAGGTGCATGATTTGCATGGAACATACCATGTGCTTAGAAATCAATTTGGATGCACCGGATGGAACTCCTAGATGACATGTGTTATATGGAATCTCACTTCGGTCCGTTTAGAGACAGTGTTAGTTTCGGTGCAAGATAGGTGCACGGTTTGCACCTAATGCACCATAGGATAAGAAACCATTTTGGACGCACCCGATGGTACTCCTAGGTCAAGGGGCTCAAGTGAAACTCAGTTTGGTCTGTTTGGAGATAGTGCTAATCTCGATGCAAGATAGATGCACGGTTTGCATGGAACATACGATTTGGTCAGAAATCAATTAGGACGCACCTGATATAACACCTTGATAATTTGTGTCATATGGAATCTTGCTTCGGTTGGTTTAGAGATAGTGTTAGTTTTGGTAGAAGATATGTGCACGGTTTACGCCTAATGCACCATAGGCTAGGAAACCATTTTAGACGCATCCGATGGTACTCGTAGTTGAAGAGGCTCAAGTGGAGGCTCGATTTGGTCTGTTCAGATATAGTGCTAATCTTGATGCAAGATAGTTGCACAGTTTGTAGGGAACGTACCATATGTAAGGAAATCAATTTGGACACACCCCACAGAACTCCTAGATGACGTGTGTCATATGGAATCTCGCTTCGGTCTGTTTGGAGACAATGTTAGTTTCGATGCAAGATATGTGCATGGTTTGCGCCTAATGCACCATAGTCTAAGATACCATTTTGGATGCACCTGTTGGTACTTCGGTGGAGACGCTCAAGTGGAAGCTCGGTTTGATATGTTTAGAGATAGTGCTAATCTTGATGCAAGATAGGTGCATGATTTGCAAAGAACATACCATATGCTTAGAAATCAATTTGGACGCACCCAATGGAACTACTAGATGACGTGTGTCATATGAAATCTTGCTTCGGTACGTTTGTAGACAATGTAAGTTTGAGTGCAAGATAGGTGCACAGTTTGCGCCTAATGCACCATATCTTCTACCAAAACTCAGTTTGGTCTGTTTGGAGATAGTGCTAATCTCGATGCAAGATAGATGCATGGTTTGCATGGAACATACGATTTGGTCAGAAATCAATTAGGACGCACCTGATATAACACCTTGATAATTTGTGTCATATGGAATCTTGCTTCGGTTGGTTTAGAGATAGTGTTAGTTTTGGTAGAAGATATGTGCACGGTTTACGCCTAATGCACCATAGGCTAGGAAACCATTTTAGACGCATCCGATGGTACTCGTAGTTGAAGAGGCTCAAGTGGAGGCTCGATTTGGTCTGTTCAGATATAGTGCTAATCTTGATGCAAGATAGTTGCACAGTTTGCAGGGAATGTACCATATGTAAGGAAATCAATTTGGACACACCCAACGGAACTCCTAGATGACGTGTGTCATATGGAATCTCGCTTCGGTCTGTTTGGAGACAATGTTAGTTTCGATGCAAGATAGGTGTATAGTTTGTGCCCAATGCACCATAGTCTAAGAAACCATTTATGACACACCTGTTTGTACTCCTAGATGAAGAGGCTCAAGTGGAAGCTCGGTTCGGTCTGTTTGGAGATAGTGCTAATCTTGATGCAAGATAGGTGCACGGTTTGCATGGAACATACCATATGTTTGGAAATCAATTTGGATGCACCCGATGGAACTCCTTGATGACGTGTGTCATATGCAATCTTGCTTTGGTCTATTTAGAAACAGTGTTAGTTTCGGTGCAAGATATGTGCATGGTTTGCGCCTAATGCACCATAGTCTAAGAAACCATTTTAGAAGTACCTTTTGGTACTTCAGTGAAGAGGGTCAAGTGGAAGCTCGGTTTTATCTGTTTAGAGATAGTGCTAATCTTGATGCAAGATAGATGCACGGTCTGCATGGAACGTACCATATGCTTAGAAATTAATTTGGACACACCCGATAGAACTCCATCATGACGTGTGTCTTATGGAATCTCGCTTTCGTGTGCTTAGAGACAGTATTAGTTTCGGTGCAAGATATGTGCACGGTTTGCGCCTAATGCACCAAAGTCTTAGAAACCATTTTGGAAGCACCTATTGGTACTCCTAGGTGAAGAGGCTCAAGTGGAGGCTCGGTTCGGTCTGTTTAGAGATAGTGCTAATCTTGATGCAAGATAGGTGCACGATTTGCATGGAACATACCATATGCTTAGAAATCAATTTGGATGCACAAGATGGAACTCCTAGATGACATGTGTCATATGAAATCTCACTTCAGTCCGTTTAGAGACAGTGTTAGTTTCGGTGCAAGATAGGTGCACGGTTTGCACCTAAGAACAACTCCAGCCCAAGTCCTTAAATTAAGCCAATTAAATTTTTATTTACATGATATGATAAAAAAAGTAGGAACTCAAATTAAGACCCAAATCCAACCCACCTCCTAAACAAGTAGGATAGGGGGTTCTAGATGTGAGGGGTCGAAACTATAATTTAGGAGGGCATGGAAAATGGGAGCCCAAGTAGGAGGTCGGTTGGAGTTGATTTTTTTAAATCAAGTCCCTAGATTTAGAATAGGGACTTGTTTAGGAGGTGGGTTGGAATTGCTCTAATGCACCATAGGATAAGAAACCATTTTGGACGCACCTGATGGTACTCCAAGGTCAAGGGGCTCAAGTGAAAGCTCAGTTTGGTCTATTTGGAGATAGTGCTAATCTTGATGCAAGATAGATGCACGGTTTGCATGGAACCAATGATATGGTCAGAAATCAATTAGGACGCACCTCATATAACTCCTTGATGATGTGTGTCATATGGAATCTTGCTTCGGTTCGTTTAGAGATAGTGTTAGTTTTGGTAGAAGATATGTGCACGGTTTACGCCTAATGCACCATAGGCTAAGAAACCATTTTACACGCATCCGATGGTACTCGTAGTTGAAGAGGCTCAAGTGGAGGCTCGATTTAGTCTATTCAGATATAGTGCTAATCTTGATGCAAGATAGTTGCACAGTTTGCATGGAACGTACAATATGTTAAGAAATCAATTTGGACGCACGCAATGGAACTCCTAGGTGACGTGTGTCATATGGAATATCGCTTCGATGTGTTTGGAGACAATGTTAGTTTCGGTGCAAGATAGGTGCATAGTTTGTGCCTAATGCACCATAGTCTAAGAAACCATTTTTGACACACCTGTTTGTACTCCTAGATGAAGAGGCTCAAGTGGAAGCTCGGTTCGGTCTATTTGGAGATAGTGCTAATCTTGATGCAAGATAGGTGCACGGTTTGCGTGGAACATACCATATGCTTGGAAATCAATTTGGATGCACCCGATGGAACTCCTTGATGATGTGTGTCATATGGAATCTCTCTTTGGACTGTTCAGAAATAGTGTTAGTTTCAGTGGAAGATATGTGCATGGTTTGCGCCTAATGCACCATAGTCTAAGAAACCATTTTGGAAGCACCTGTTGGTACTTCGGTGAAGAGGGTCAAGCGGAAGCTCGGTTTCATTTGTTTGGAGATAATGCTAATCTTCATGCAAGATAGATGCACGGTCTGCATGGAACGTACCATATGCTTAGAAATTAATTTATACACACTCGATAGAACTCCTTCATGATGTGTGTCATATGGAATCTTGTTGTGGTGTGCTTAGGGACAGTATAAGTTTCGGTGCAAGATATGTGCACGGTTTGCGCCTAATGCACCAAAGTCTAAGAAACCATTTTGGAAGCACCTGTTAGTACTCCAAGGTGACGAGGCTCAAGTGGAGGCTCGGTTCGGTCTGTTTAGAGATAGTGCTAATCTTGATGCAAGATAGGTGCACGATTTGCATGGAACATACCATATGCATAGAAATCAGTTTGGATGCACTAGATGGAACTCCTAGATGACATGTGTCATATGGAATCTGAATTTGGTCCGTTTAGAGACAGTGTTAGTTTCGGTGCAAGATATGTGCACGGTTTGCACCTAATGCACCATAGGATAAGAAACCATTTTGGACGCACCCGATTGTACTCCTAGGTCAAGGGGCTCAAGAGAAAGCTCAGTTTGTTCTGTTTGGAGATAGTGCTAATCTCGATGCAAGATAGATGCACGGTCTGCATGGAACGTACCATATGCTTAGAAATTAATTTGGACACACCCGATAGAACTCCTTCATGACGTGTGTCATATCGAATCTTGCTTTGGTGTGCTTAGAGACAGTATTAGTTTCGCTGCAAGATATGTGCACGGTTTGCGCATAATGCACCAAAGTCTAAGAAACCAGTTTGGAAGCACCTGTTGGTACTCCTCGGTGAAGAGGCTCAAGTGGAGGCTCGGTTCGGTCTGTTTAGAGATAGTGCTAATCTTTATGCAAGATAGGTGCACGATTTGCATGGAACATACAATATGCTTAGAAATCAATTTGGATGCACGAGATGGAACTCCCAGATAACATGTGTCATATGAAATCTCACTTCAGTCCGTTTAGAGACAGTGTTAGTTTCAGTGCAAGATAGGTGCACGGTTTGCACCTAAGAGCAACTCCAGCCCAAGTCCTTAAATTAAGCCCCTTAAATTTTTATTTACATGCTATGATAAAAAAAGTAGGAACTCAAATTAAGACCCAACTCCAACCCACCTCCTAAACAAATAGGATAGGGGGTTCTAGATGTGAGGGGTTGAAACTATAATTTAGGAGGGCATGGAAAATGGGAGCCCAAGTAGGAGGTGGTTTGGAGTTGATTTTTTTAAATCAAGTCCCTAGATTTAGAATAGGGACTTGTTTAGGAGGTGGGTTGGAGTTGCTCTAATGCACCGTAGGATAAGAAACCATTTTGGATGCACTTGATGGTACTCCAAGGTCAAGGGGCTCAAGTGAAAGCTCAGTTTGGTCTATTTGGAGATAGTGCTAATCTTGATGCAAGAAAGATGCACGGTTTGCATGGAACATATGATATGGTCAGAAATCAATTATGACGCACCTCATATAACTTCTTGATGATGTGTGTCATATAGAATCTTGCTTCGGTTCGTTTAGAGATAGTGTTAGTTTTGGTAGAAGATATGTGCACGGTTTACGCCTAATGCACCATAGGCTAAGAAACCATTTTACACGCATCCGATGGTACTCGTAGTTGAAGAGGCTCAAGTGGAGGCTCAATTTAGTCTATTCAGATATAGTGCTAATCTTGATGCAAGATAGTTGCACAGTTTGCATGGAACGTACCATATGTTAAGAAATCAATTTGGACGCACGCAATGGAACTCCTAGGTGACGTGTGTCATATGGAATCTCGCTTCGGTGTGTTTGGAGACAATGTTAGTTTCGGTGCAAGATAGGTGCATAGTTTGTGCCTAATGTACCATAGTCTAAGAAACCATTTTTGACACACCTGTTTGTACTCCTAGATGAAGAGGCTCAAGTGGAAGCTCGATTCGGTCTATTTGGAGATTGTGTAATCTTGATGCAAGATAGGTGCACGGTTTGCATGTAACATACCATATGCTTGGAAATCAATTTGGATGCACCCGATGGAACTCCTTGATGACGTGTGTCATATGGAATCTCTCTTTGGACTGTTTAGAAATAGTGTTAGTTTCGGTGCAAGATATGAGCATGGTTTGCGCCTAATGCACCATAGTCTAAGAAACCATTTTGGAAGCACTTGTTGGTACTTCGGTGAAGAGGGTCAAGCGGAAGCTCGGTTTCATCTGTTTGGAGATAGTGCTAATCTTGATGCAAGATAGATGCACGGTCTGCATGGAACGTACCATATGCTTAGAAATTAATTTAGACACACCCGATAGAACTCCTTCATGATGTGTGTCATATGGAATCTCGCTGTGGTGTGCTTAGGGACAGTATAAGTTTCGGTGCAAGATATGTGCACGGTTTGCGCCTAATGCACCAAAGTCTAAGAAACCATTTTGGAAGCACCTATTGGTACTCCAAGGTGAAGAGGCTCAAGTGGAGGCTCGGTTCGGTCTGTTTAGAGATAGTGCTAATCTTGATGCAAGATAGGTGCACGATTTGCATGGAACATACCATATGCATAGAAATCAATTTGGATGCACTAGATGGAACTCCTAGATGACATGTGTCATATGGAATCTGAATTTGGTCCGTTTAGAGACAGTGTTAGTTTCGGTGCAAGATAGGTGCACGGTTTGCACCTAATGCACCATAGGATAAGAAACCATTTTGGACGCCCCTTATTGTACTCCTAGGTGAAGGGGCTCAAGTGAAAGCTCAGTTTGTTCTATTTTGAGATAGTGCTAATCTCGATGCAAGATAGAAGCACGGTCTGCATGGAACGTACCATATGCTTAGAAATTAATTTGGACACACCCGATAGAACTCCTTCATGACGTGTTTCATATGGAATCTTCCTTTGGTGTGCTTAGAGACAGTATTAGTTTCACTGCAAGATATGTGCACGGTTTGCGCATAATGTACCAAAGTCTAAGAAACCAGTTTGGAAGCACCTGTTGGTACTCCTCGGTGAAGAGGCTCAAGTGGAGGCTCGGTTCGGTCTGTTTAGAGATAGTGCTAATCTTTATGCAAGATAGGTGCACGATTTGCATGGAACATACAATATGCTTAGAAATCAATTTGGATGCACCAGATAGAACTCCTAGATGACATGTGTCATATGAAATCTCACTTCAGTCCGTTTAGAGATAGTGTTAGTTTCGGTGCAAGATAGGTGCACGGTTTGCACCTAAGAGCAACTCCAGCCCAAGTCCTTAAATTAAGCCCCTTAAATTTTTATTTACATGCTATGATAAAAAGTAGGAACTCAAATTAAGACCCAACTCCAACCCACCTCCTAAACAAGTAGGATAGGGAGTTCTAGATGTGAGGGGTTGAAACTATAATTTAGGAGGGCATGGAAAATGGGAGCCTAAGTAGGAGGTGGGTTGGAGTTGATTTTTTTAAATCAAGTCCCTAGATTTAGAATAGGGACTTGTTTAGGAGGTGGGTTGGAGTTGCTCTAATGCACCGTAGGATAAGAAACCATTTTGGATGCACTTGATGGTACTCCAAGGTCAAGGGGCTCAAGTGAAAGCTCAGTTTGGTCTATTTGGAGATAGTGCTAATCTTGATGCAAGATAGATGCACGGTTTGCATGGAACATATGATATGGTCAGAAATCAATTATGACGCACCTCATATAACTTCTTGATGATGCGTGTCATATAGAATCTTGCTTCGGTTCGTTTAGAGATAGTGTTAGTTTTGGTAGAAGATATGTGCACGGTTTACGCCTAATGCACCATAGGCTAAGAAACCATTTTACACGCATCCGATGGTACTCGTAGTTGAAGAGGCTCAAGTGGAGGCTCGATTTAGTCTATTCAGATATAGTGCTAATCTTGATGCAAGATAGTTGCACAGTTTGCATGGAACGTACCATATGTTAAGAAATCAATTTGGACGCACGCAATGGAACTCCTAGGTGACGTGTGTCATTTGGAATCTCGCTTCGGTGTGTTTGGAGACAATGTTAGTTTCGGTGCAAGATAGGTGCATAGTTTGTGCCTAATGTACCATAGTCTAAGAAACCATTTTTGACACACCTGTTTGTACTCCTAGATGAAGAGGCTCAAGTGGAAGCTCGATTCGGTCTATTTGGAGATTGTGTAATCTTGATGCAAGATAGGTGCACGGTTTGCATGTAACATACCATATGCTTGGAAATCAATTTGGATGCACCCGATGGAACTCCTTGATGACGTGTGTCATATGGAATCTCTCTTTGGACTGTTTAGAAATAGTGTTAGTTTCGGTGCAAGATATGAGCATGGTTTGCGCCTAATGCACCATAGTCTAAGAAACCATTTTGGAAGCACCTGTTGGTACTTCGGTGAAGAGGGTCAAGCGGAAGCTCGGTTTCATCTGTTTGGAGATAGTGCTAATCTTGATGCAAGATAGATGCACGGTCTGCATGGAACGTACCATATGCTTAGAAATTAATTTAGACACACCCGATAGAACTCCTTCATGATGTGTGTCATATGGAATCTCGCTGTGGTGTGCTTAGGGACAGTATAAGTTTCGGTGCAAGATATGTGCACGGTTTGCGCCTAATGCACCAAAGTCTAAGAAACCATTTTGGAAGCACCTATTGGTACTCCAAGGTGAAGAGGCTCAAGTGGAGGCTCGGTTCGGTCTGTTTAGAGATAGTGCTAATCTTGATGCAAGATAGGTGCACGATTTGCATGGAACATACCATATGCATAGAAATCAATTTGGATGCACTAGATGGAACTCCTAGATGACATGTGTCATATGGAATCTGAATTTGGTCCGTTTAGAGACAGTGTTAGTTTCGGTGCAAGATAGGTGCACGTTTTGCACCTAATGCACCATTGGATAAGAAACTATTTTGGACGCCCCCGATTGTACTCCTAGGTGAAGGGGCTCAAGTGAAAGCTCAGTTTGTTCTGTTTGGAGATAGTGCTAATCTCGATGCAAGATAGGTGCATGATTTGAAAGAAACATACCATATGCTTAGAAATCAATTTGGACGCACCCAATGGAACTCCTAGATGACGTGTGTCATATGGAATCTTGCTTTGGTCCGTTCATAGACATCGTAAGTTTTAGTGCAAGACAGGTGCACAGTTTGCGCCTAATGCACGGTCTAAGAAACTATTTTGGACGCACTATTTGGTACTTCTGGGTGGAGAGGCTCAAGTGGAAGCTTGGTTTGGATAGTTTGGAGATAGTGCTAATCCTTATGCAAGGTAGGTGCATGGTTTGCATGGAACATATCATATGCTTGGAAATCAATATGGATGCACCTGATGGAACTCCTTGATGACGTGTCATATAGAATCTCGCTTCGGTCCATTTGGAGATATTGTTAGTTTTGGTGCAAGATAGGTGCACAATTTGTCTTTCCGTCTCTAGGCGCCGCATTGGACGCACTAGTTGGTACTCCTAGGTGAAGGGGCTCAAGTGGATGCTCGGTTCGGTCTGTTTGGAGATAGTTCTAATCTTAATGCAAGATCGGTGCACAGTTTGCATGGAACATACCAAATGCTTGGAAATCAATCTGGACGCACATGATAGAACTCCTAGATGACGTGTGTCATACGAAATCTTGCTTCGGTTTCGTTTAGAGATAGTGTTAGTTTTGGTAGAAGATATGTGCACGGTTTACGCCTAATGCACCATAGGCTAAGAAACCATTTTACACGCATCCGATGGTACTCGTAGTTGAAGAGGCTCAAGTGGAGGCTCGATTTGGTCTGTTCGGATATAGTACTAATCTTGATGCAAGATAGTTGCACAGTTTGCATGGAACGTACTATATGTTAAGAAATCAATTTGGACGCACACAATCGAACTCCTAGGTGACGTGTGTCATATGGAATCTCGCTTCGGTCTGTTTGGAGACAATGTTAGTTTCGGTGCAAGATAGGTGCATAGTTTGTGCCTAATGCACCATAGTCTAAGAAACCATTTTTGACGCACCTATTTGTACTCCTAGATGAAGAGGCTCAAGTGGAAGCTCGGTTCGGTCTGTTTGGAGATAGTGCTAATCTTGATGCAAGATAGGTGCACGGTTTGCATGTAACATACCATATGCTTGGAAATCAATTTGGATGCACCCGATGGAACTCCTTGATGACGTGTGTCATATGGAATCTCTCTTTGGACTGTTTAGAAATAGTGTTAGTTTCGGTGCAAGATATGAGCATGGTTTGCGCCTAATGCACCATAGTCTAAGAAACCATTTTGGAAGCACCTGTTGGTACTTCGGTGAAGAGGGTCAAGCGGAAGCTCGGTTTCATCTGTTTGGAGATAGTGCTAATCTTGATGCAAGATAGATGCACGGTCTGCATGGAACGTACCATATGCTTAGAAATTAATTTAGACACACCCGATAGAACTCCTTCATGATGTGTGTCATATGGAATCTCGCTGTGGTGTGCTTAGGGACAGTATAAGTTTCGGTGCAAGATATGTGCACGGTTTGCGCCTAATGCACCAAAGTCTAAGAAACCATTTTGGAAGCACCTATTGGTACTCCAAGGTGAAGAGGCTCAAGTGGAGGCTCGGTTCGGTCTGTTTAGAGATAGTGCTAATCTTGATGCAAGATAGGTGCACGATTTGCATGGAACATACCATATGCATAGAAATCAATTGGATGCGCTAGATGGAACTCCTAGATCACATGGGTCAAATGGAATTCCTATATCGACCGAATTGAGATTCTATATTGCACACGTTAACAT
>NC_012875.2:24421777-24426138 GCF_000003195.3 Sorghum bicolor
ACCAAAGTCTAAGAAACTAACACTATCTCCAGACAGAGCAAAGCGATATTAGATGACACACATCATCTAGGAGTTCTATCGGGTGCGTGCAAATTGTTTTTCAAGCATATGGTATGTTCCATACAAACCTTGCACCTATCTTACATGAAGATTAGCACTATCTCCAAACAGATCTTACTGAGCTTTCACTTGAGCCTCTTCACCTAGGAGTACCATCGGGTGCTTCCACAACTATTTCTAAGCCTATGGTGCATTAGGCGCACACCGTGCACCTATCTTACACCGAAACTAACACTATCTCCAAAAGGATCAAAGTGAGATTCCATATGACACACGTCATCTAGGAGTTCTATCGGGTGCGTCCAAATTGATTTCCGAGCATATGGTACGTCCATGCAAACCGTGCACCTATCTTGCGTCAAGATTAGCACTATCTCCAAACAGACCAAACCGAGCTTCCACTTGAGCCTCTTCAGCTAGGAGTATAATCGGGTGCGTCCAAATTGGTTTCTTAGGCTATGGTGCATTAGGCATAAACCGTGCACCTATCTTGCACTGAAACTAACACTGTTTCCAAATAGACGAAGCGAGATTCCATATGACACATGTCACTAGGAGTTTCATTAGGTGCATCCAAATCGATTTCAAGCATATGGTACGTCCCATGCAAACTATGCACCTATCTTGCATCAAGATTAGCACTATCTCCAAATAGATCGAACCAAGCTTCCACTTGAGCCTCTTCAGCTAAGAGTTCCAACAGGTGCGTCCAAATTGATTTCCAAGCATATGGTACGTTCTATGCAAACAGTGCAAATATCTTGCATCAAGATCAACACATCTCCAAATAGACCGAACCAAGCTTCCTCTTGAGCCTCTTCAGCTAAGAGTACCATCGGGTGCGTCCAAAATGGTTTCTTAGTGTATGGTGCATTAGGCACAAACCGTGCACCTATCTTGCACCGAAATTAACACTATCTCCAAACAGACCAAAGTGAGATATTAGATTTCATACACCATCTAGGAGTTCTATTGGGTGCGTCCAAATTGATTTTCAAGCTTATGGTATGTTCCATACAAACCGTGCACCTATCTTACATGAAGATTAGCACTATCTCCAAACAGATCATACCGAGCTTTCACTTGAGCCTCTTCACCTAGGAGTACCATCGGGTGCTTCCACAACTGTTTCTAATCCTATGGTGCATTAGGCGCACATCGTGCACCTATCTTACACCAAAACTAACACTATCTCCAAACGGATTAATGTGAGATTCCATATGACACATGTCCTCTAGGAGTTCTATCAGGTGCGTCCAAATTGATTTCCGAGCATATGGTACGTTCCATGCATACCGTGCACCTATCTTGCGTCAAGATTAGTAGTATCTCCAAACAGACCGAACCAAGCTTCCACTTGAGCCTCTTCACATAGGAGTACCAACAGGTGCATCCAAAATGGTTTCTGAGGCTATGGTGCATTAGGCTAAACTGTGCACCTATCTTGCACTGAAACTAACAATGTCTCCAAACATATGAAGCGAGATCCAATATGACACACGTCATCTAGGAGTTCCATCACGTGCATCCAAATCAATTTTCAAGCATATGGTATGTCCCATGCAAACCGTGCACCTATCTTGCATCAAGATTAGCACTATCTCCAAAGAATCCAAAGCAAGCTTTCAATTGTGCCCCTTTACATAGGAATACCATTGGGTGTGTCCAAAATTGTTTCTTAGCCTATCGTGCATTAGGCGCAAACCGTGCACCTTTCTTGCACCAAAACAAACACTGTCTCCAAATAGTACCATCGGGTGCTTCCACAACTATTTCTAAGCCTATGGTGCATTAGGTGCATTCCGTGCACCTATCTTACACCGAAGCTAACACTATCTCCAAATGGACCGAAGTGAGATTTCATATGACACACGTCATCTAGGAGTTCTATCTGGTGCGTACAAATTGATTTCCTAGCATATGGTACGTCCATGCAAACTGTGTACCTATCCTGCGTCAAGATTAGCATTATCTCCAAACAGACCAAATCGAGCTTCCACTTGAGCCTCTTCATTTAGGAGTACAATATGGGTGCGTCCAAAAGGGTTTGTTAGGGTATGGTGCATTAGGCACAAACCATGCACTTATCTTGCACCAAAAATAACACTATCTCCAAACAGACCAAAGCGTGGTTACAAATGACACACAACATCTAGGAGTTCCATCAGGCGTGTCCAAATTGATTTTGGGAATATAGTACGTTCCATGCAAATCGTGCACCTATCTTGCATCAAGATTAGCAGTATCTCCAAACAGACCAGACCAAGCTTCCACTTGAGTCTCTTCTCCTAGGAGTAGCAACAAGTGCGTCCAAAATGGTTTCTTAGGCTATTGTGCATTAGGCGCAAACTGTGCACATATCTTCCACCGAAACTAACACTATCTCCAAACAGACCAAAGCGAGATTTCATATGACACACGTCATCTATGAGTTCCATCGGGTGTGTCCAAATTGATTTCCGAGCATATAGTACGTTTCATGCAAACCGTGCACCTATCTTGCATCAAGATTAGCACTATCTCTAAACAAACCGAACCGAGCATCCACTTGAGACTCTTCAGCTAGGAGCACAATCGGGTGCATCCAAAATGGCTTGTTAGAATATGGTGCATTAGGCACAAACCATGCACCTATCTTGCACTGAAACTAACACTATCTCCAAACAGACCAAGACAAGATTACATATGACACATGACATCTAGGAGTTCCATCGGGTGCGTCCAAATTGATTTCCAAGCATATGGTACATTCCATGCAAACCATGCACCTATCTTGCATCAAGATTAGAAGTATCTCCAAACAGACCGAACCCAAGCTTCCACTTGAGCCTCATCACCTAGGAGTACCAACAGGTGCGTCCAAAATGGTTTCTTAGACTATGGTGCATTAGGCGCAAATTGTGCACCTATCTTGCACCAGAACTAACACTATGTCCAAATGGATCAAAGCGAGATTCCATATGACACACATCATCTAAGAGTTCCATCGGGTGCCTCCAAATGGATTTCTGAGCATATGGTATGTTCCATGCAAACCGCGCACCTATCTTGGATCAAGATTAGCAGTATCCCAAATAGACCAAACCAATCTTCCATTTAAACCTCTTCACCTAGGAGTACATATAGGTGCGTCCAAAATGGTTTCTTATGCTATGGTGTAGTAGGTGCAAACTGTGCACCTATCTTGCACCAGAACTAACACTGACTCCAAACCGATCGAAGCGAGATTCCATATGACACACGTCATCTAGGAGTTCTATTGGGTGCGTCCAAGTTGATTTCTATGCATATGGCACATTCCATGCAAACTGTGCAACTATCTTGCATCAAGATTAGCACTATCTCCAAACAGACCAAACCGAGCTTCTATTTGAGCCTCTTCACCTAGGAGTACCAACAGTTACGTGCAAAATGGTTTCTTAGACTATGGTGCATTAGGCGCAATCTTTTTTTGAGAGCCATTAGGCGCAAACTGTGCAACTATCTTGCACCAAAACTAACACTGTCTCCAAACAGACCAAAGCGAGATTTCATATGACACACATCATCTAGAAGTTCCATTGGGTGCGTCCAAATTGATTTCTAAGCATATGGTATGTTCCATGCAAACCGTGCACCTTTCTTGCATCAAGATTAGCACCATCACCAAATAGACCGAACCAAGCTTCCACTTGAGCCTCTTCACCTCGGACGAAGAGGTGCGTCCAAAATGGTTTCTTAGACTATGGTGCATTGGACGCAAACTGTGCACCTATCTTGCATCGAAACTAACACTATCTCAAAACGGAGCAGAGCGAGATTCCATATGACACACGTCATCTAGGAGTTCCATCGGGTGCGTCCAAATTGATTTCTGAGCATATGGTACGTTCCATGCAAACCATGCACCTGTCTTGCATCAAGATTAACACCATCTCCAAACAGACCGAACCGAGCTTCCACTTGAGCCTCTTCACCTAGGACCAATAGGGGCGGCCACAAAGGTGTCTTCTAATACGGTGGAGCATAAGCAAACAGTGCACCTATCTTGCAGCGAAACTAACACTATCTCCTAACAGACCACACCGAGATTCTTCCTGACAAACCTCATCTACGAGGACCATCGGGTGCGGCCACATTGATTTCTGAGCACAAGGTAGGTTGCTCGGAGACCATGCACCTATCTTGCAGCAAGATTATTAGTATCTCCTAACAGACCAAAACAAGGATCCTCTTGAGCCTCTTCTTCTAGGAGTACCAACAGGTGCGCCCACAATGGTGTCTTATTCTACGGTGCAGTAGGAAGAAACTACGCACCTATC
>NC_012875.2:24426350-24473524 GCF_000003195.3 Sorghum bicolor
CTTGCTTTGGTTCGTTTAGAGATATTGTTAGTTTTAATAGAAGATATGTGCTCGGTTTACGCCTAATGCACCGTAGGCTAAGAAACCATTTTATGCGCATCCGATGGTACTCGTAGTTGAAGAGGCTCAAGTGGAGGCTCGATTTGGTCTGTTCAGAGATAGTGCTAATCTTGACGCAAGATAGTTGCACAGTTTGCATGGAACGTACCATATGTTAAGAAATCAATTTGGACGCACCCAACGGAACTCCTAGATGACGTGTGTCATATGGAATCTCGCTTCGGTCTGTTTGGAGACAATGTTAGTTTCGTTGGAAGATAGGTGCATAGTTTGTGCCTAATGCACCATAGCCTAAGAAACCATTTTTGACGCACCTGTTTGTACTCCTAGATGAAGAGGCTCAAGTGGAAGCTCGGTTCGGTCTATTTGGAGATAGTGTTAATCTTGATGCAAGATAGGTGCACGGTTTGCATGGAACATACCATATGCTTGGAAATCAATTTGGATGCACCCGATAGAACTCGTTGATGACATGTGTCATATGGAATCTCTCTTTGGTCTGTTTAGAAATAGTGTTAGTTTCTGTGCAAGATATGTGCATGGTTTGCGCCTAATGCACCATAGTCTAAGAAACCATTTTGGAAGAACCTTTTGGTACTTCGGTGAAGAGGGTCAAGTGGAAGCTCGGTTTGATCTGTTGGGAGATAGTGTTAATCTTGATGCAAGATAGATGCATGGTCTGCCTGGAACGTACCATATGCTGAGAAATTAATTTGGACACACCCGATAGAACTCCTTCATGACATGTGTCATATGGAATCTCGCTTTGGTGTGCTTAGAGACAGTATTAGTTTCGGTGCAAGATATGTGCACGGTTTGCGCCTAATGCACCAAAGTCTAAGAAACCATTTTGGAAGCACTTGTTGGTACTCCTAGGTGAAGAGGCTCAAATGGAGGCTCGGTTCGGTCTGTTTAGAGATAGTGCTAATCCTGATGCAAGATAGGTGCACGGTTTTCATGGAATATACCATATGCTCAGAAATCAATTTGGATGCACGACATGGAACTCCTAGATGACATGTGTCATATGGAATCTCACTTCGGTCCATTTAGAGACAGTGTTATTTTCGGTGCAAGATAGGTGCAACGTTTGCACCTAATGCACTATAGGATAAGAAACCATTTTGGACGCACCTGATGGTACTCTTAGGTCAAGGGGATCAACTGAAAGCTCAGCTTGGTCTGTTTGGAGATAGTGCTAATCTTGATGCAAGATAGATGCACGGTTTGCATGGAACATAAGATATGGTCGGAAATCAATTAGGACGCAACTGATATAACTCCTTGATGATTTGTGTCATATGGAATCTTGCTTTGGTTCGTTTATAGATATTGTTAGTTTTAATAGAAGATATGTGCTCGGTTTACGCCTAATGCACCGTAGGCTAAGAAACCATTTTATACGCATCCGATGGTACTCGTAGTTGAAGAGGCTCAAGTGGAGGCTCGATTTGGTCTGTTCAGATATAGTGCTAATCTTGATGCAAGATAGTTGCACAGTTTGCATGGAACGTACCATATGTTAAGAAATCAATTTGGACGCACCTAATTGAACTCCTAGATGACGTGTGTCATATGGAATCTCGCTTCGGTCTGTTTGGAGACAATGTTAGTTTCGATGCAAGATAGGTGCATAGTTTGTGCCTAAGGCACCATAGTCTAAGAAACCATTTTTGACGCACCTGTTTGTACTCCTAGATGAAGAGGCTCAAGTGGAAGCTCGGTTCGGTCTGTTTGGAGATAGTGTTAATCTTGATGCAAGATAGGTGCACGGTTTGCATGGAACATACCATATGCTTGGAAATCAATTTGGATGCACCCGTTGGAACTCCTTGATGACGTGTGTCATATGGAATCTCTCTTTGGTCTGTTTAGAAACAGTGTTAGTTTCGGTGCAAGATATGTGCATGATTTGCGTGTAGTGCACCATAGTCTAAGAAACCATTTTGGAAGCACCTGTTAGTACTTCAGTGAAGAGGCTCAAGTGGAAGCTCGGTTTGATCTGTTTGGAGATAGAGCTAATCTTGGTGCAAGATAGTTTGCACGGTCTGCATGGAACATACCATATGCTTGGAAATCAATTTGGATGCACCCGATGGAACTCCTTGATGACGTGTGTCATATGGAATCTCGCTTTGGCATGTTTAGAAACAGTGTTAGTGTCGGTGCAACATATGTGCATGGTTTGTGCCTTATGCACCATAGTCTAAGAACCATTTTGGAAGTACCTTTTGGTACTTCGGTGAAGAGGGTCAAGTGGAAGCTCAGTTTGATCTGTTTGGAGATAGTGCTAATCTTGATGCAAGGTAGATGCACGGTCTGCATGGAACGTACCATGTGCTTAGAAATTAATTTGGACACACCCGATAGAACTCCTTCATTACGTGTGTCATATGGAATCTCGCTTTGGTGTGCTTAGAGACAATATTAGTTTCGGTGCAAGATATGTGCATGGTTTGCACCTAATGTACCAAAGTCTAAGAAACCATTTTGGAAGCACCTGTTGGTACACCTAGGTGAACAGGCTCAAGTGGAGGCTTGGTTCGGTCTGTTTAGAGATAGTGCTAATCTTAATGCAAGATAGGTGCATGATTTGCATGGAACATACCATATGCTCAGAAATCAATTTGGATGCACCAGTGGAACTCCTAGATGACATGTGTTATATGGAATCTCACTTCGGTCCGTTTAGAGACAGTGTTAGTTTCGGTGCAAGATAGGTGCACGGTTTGCACCTAATGCACCATAGGATAAGAAACCATTTTGGACGCACCCGATGGTACTCCTAGGTCAAGGGGCTGAAGTGAAAGCTCAGTTTGGTCTGTTTGGAGATAGTGCTAATCTTGATGCAAGATAGATGCACGGTTTACATGGAACATACGATATGGTCAGAAATCAATTAGGACGCACCTGATATAATTCCTTGATGATGTGTGTCATATGGAATCCTGCTTTGGTGTGCTTAGAGACAGTATTAGTTTTGGTGCATGATATGTGCACGGCTTGCGCATAGTGCACCAAAGTCTAAGAAACCATTTTGGAAGCACCTATTGGTACTCCTAGGTGAAGAGGCTCTAGTGGAGGCTCGGTTTGGTCTGTTTAGAGATAGTGCTAATCTTGATGCAAGATAGGTGCACGATTTGGATGGAACATACCGTATGCTCAAAAATCAATTTGGATGCACCAAATGGAACTCCTAGATGACATTTTTCATATGGAATCTCACTTTGGTCCATTTAGAGATAATGTTAGTTTCGGTGCAAGATAGGTGCACGGTTTACACCTAATGCACCATAGGATAAGAAACCATTTTGGACGCACTCGATGGTACTCCTAGGTCAAGGGGCTCAAGTGAAAGCTCAGTTTGGTCTGTTTGGAGATAGTGCTAATCTTGATGCAAGATAGATGCACGGTTTGCATGAAACATACGATATGGTCAGAAATCAATTAGGACGCACCTGATATAACTCCTTGATCATGTGTGTCATATGGAATCTTGCTTCGGTTCATTTAGAGATAGTGTTAGTTTTGGTAGAAGATATGTGCACGGTTTACGCCTAATGCACCATAGGCTAAGAAACAATTTTAAACGCATCCGATGGTACACGTAGTTGAAGAGGCTCAAGTGAAGGCTCGGTTTGGTCTGTTCAGATATAGTGCTAATCTTGATGCAAGATAGTTGCATGGTTTGCGCCTAATGCACCATAGTCTAAGAAACCATTTTGGAAGTACCTTTTGGTACATTGGTGAAGAGGGTCAAGCGGAAGCTCAGTTTGATCAGTTTGGAGATAGTGCTAATCATGATGCAAGATAGATGCACGATCTGCATGGAACGTACCATATGCTTAGAAATGAATTTGGACACACCCGATAGAACTCCTTCATGATGTGTGTCATATGGAATCTCGCTTTGGTGTGCTTAGAGACAGTCTTAGTTTTGGTGGAAGATATGTGCACGGTTTGTGCCTAATGCACCAAAGTCTAAGAAACAATTTTGGAAGCACCAATTGGTACTCCTAGGTGAAGAGTCTCAAGTAGAGGCTCGGTTTGGTCTGTTTAGAGATAGTGCTAATCTTGATGCAAGCTAGCTGCACGATTTGCATGGAACATACCATATGTTCAGAAATCAATTTGGATGCACCAGATGGAACTCCTAGATGACATGTGTCATATGGAATCTCACTTCAGTCCATTTAGAGACAGTGTTAGTTTCGGTGCAAGATAGGTGCACGGTTTGCACCTAATGCACCATAGGATAAGAAACCATTTTTGATGCATCCGATTGTACTCCTAGGTCAAGGGGCTCAAGTGAAAGCTCAGTTTGGTCTGTTTGGAGATAGTGCTAATCTTGATGCAAGATAGATGCACGGTTTGCATGGAACATACGATATGGTCAAAAATCAATGAGGACGCACCTGATATAACTCCTTGATGATGTGTGTCATATGGAGTCTTGCTTCGGTTCATTTAGAGATAGTGTTAGTTTTGGTTGAAGATATGTGCATGGTTTAAGCCTAATGCACCATAGGCTAAGAGACCATTTTAGACGCATCCGATGGTACTCATAGTTGAAGAGGCTCAAGTGGAGGCTCGATTTGGCCTGTTCAGATATAGTGCTAATCTAGAGGCAAGATATTTGCACAGTTTGCATGCAACATACCATTTGTTAAGAAATCAATTTGGACGCATCTAATGGAACTCCTAGATGACGTGTGTCATATGGAATCTCGCTTCGGTCTGTTTGGAGACAATGTTAGTTTCGGCGCAAGATTGGTGCATAGTTTGTGCCTAATGCACAATAGTATAAGAAACCATTTTTGACGCACCTGTTTGTACTCCTAGATGAAGAGGCCCAAGTGGTTGCTTGGTTCGGTCTGTTTGGAGATAGTGCTAATTTTGATGCAAGATAGGTGCACGGTTTGCATGGAACATACCATATGCTTGGAAATCAATTTCGATGCACCCGATAGAACTCGTTGATGACGTATGTCATATGGAATCTCTCTTTGGTCTGTTTAGAAATAGTGTTAGTTTTGGTGCAAGATATGTGCATGGTTTGGGCCTAATGCACCATAGTCTAAGAAACCATTTTGGAAGTACCTTTTGGTACTTCGGTGAAGAGGGTCAAGTGGAAGCTTGGTTTGATCTGTTTGGAGATAGTGCTAATCTTGATGCAAGATAGATGCATGGTCTGCATGGAACGTACCAAATGCTTAGAAATTAATTTGGAGACACCCGATAGAACTCCTTCATGATGTGTGTCATACGAAATCTCGCTTTGGTGTGCCTAGAGACAGTATTAGTTTCGCTGCAAGATATGTGCACGGTTTGTGCCTAATGCACCAAAGTCTAAGAAACCATTTTGGAAGCACCTATTGGTACTCCTAGGTGAAGAGGCTCAAGTGGAGGCTCGGTTCGGTCTATTTAAAGATAGTGCTAATCTTGATGCAAGATAGGTGCACGATTTGCATGGAACATACCATATGCTTAGAAATCAATTTGGATGCACCAGATGGAAATCCTAGATGACATGTGTCATATGGAATCTCACTTCGGTCCGTTTAGAGACAGTGTTAGTTTCAGTGCAAGATAGGTGCACGGTTTGCACCTATTGCACCATAGGATAAGAAACCATTTTGGACGCACCCGATGGTACTCCTAGGTCCAGGGGCTTTGAGCTCAGTTTGGTCTGTTTGGAGATAGTGCTAATCTTGATGCAAGATAGATGCACGGTTTGCATGGAACAAACGATATGGTCAGAAATCAATGAGGACGCACCTGATATAACTCCTTGATGATGTGTGTCATATGGAATCTTGCTTCGGTTCGTTTAGAGATAGTGTTAGTTTTGGTAGAAGATATGTGCATGGTTTACGCCTAATACACCATAGGCTAAGAAACCATTTTAGACGCATCCGATGGTACTGGTAGTTGAAGAGGCTCAAGTGGAGGCTTGATTTGGTCTACTCAGGGCTAATCTTGATGCAAGATAGTTGCACAGTTTGCATGGAACGTACCATATGTTAAGAAATCAATTTGGACGCACCTAATGGAACTCCTAGATGACGTGTGTCATATGGAATCTCGCTTCCGTCTGTTTGGAGACAATGTTAGTTTCGGCGCAAGATTGGTGCATAGTTTGTGCCTAATGCACCATAGTCTAAGAAACCATTTTTGACGCACCTGTTTGTACTCCTAGATGAAGAGGCTCAAGTGGAAGCTTGGTTCGGTCTGTTTGGAGATAGTGCTAATCTTGATGCAAGATAGGTGCACGGTTTGCATGGAACATACCATATGCTTGGAAATCAATTTGGATGCACCCGATGGAACTCGTGGATGACATGTGTCATACGGAATCGCTATTTGGTCTGTTTAGAAATAGTGTTAGTTTCGGTGCAAGATATGTGCATGGTTCGCGCCTAATGCACCATAGTCTAAGAAACCATTTTAGAAGTACCTTTTGGTACTTCGGTGAAGAGGGTCAAGTGGAAGCTCGGTTTGATCTGTTTGGATATAGTGCTAATCTTGATGCAAGATAGATGCACGGTCTACATGGAACGTACCATATGCTTAGAAATTAAATTGGACACACCCGAAAGAACTCCTTCATGACGTGTGTCATATGGAATCTCGCTTTGGTGTACCTAGAGATAGTATTAGTTTCGTTGCAAGATATGTGCACGGTTTGCGCCTAATGCACCAAAGTCTAAGAAACCATTTTGGAAGCACTTGTTGGTACTACTAGGTGAAGAGGCTCAAGTGGAGGCTCGGTTCGGTCTGTTTAGAGATAGTGTAATCTTGAAACAAGATAGGTGCACGATTTGCATGGAACATACCATATGCTTATAAATCAATTTGTATGCACCGGATGGAACTCCTAGATGACATGTGTCATATGGAATCTCACTTCGGTCCGTTTAGATACAGTGTTAGTTTCGGTGCAAGATAGGTGCACGGTTTGCACCTAATGCACCATAGGATAAGAAACCATTTTGGACGCACCCGATGGTACTCCTAGGTCAAGGGGCTCAAGTGAAAGCTCATTTTGGTCTGTTTAGAGATAGTGCTAATCTTGATGCAAGATAGATGCACGGTTTGCATGGAACATAGGATATGGTCAGAAATCAATTAGCACGCACCTGGCTCAAGTGGATGCTTGGTTCGGTCTGTTTGGAGATAGTGCTAATCTTGATGCAAGATAGGTGCATGGTTTGCATGGAACATACCATATGCTTGGAAATCAATTTGGATGCACCCGATGGAACTCGTTGATGACATATGTCATATGGAATCTCTCTTTGGTCTGTTTAGAAATAGTGTTAGTTTCGGTGCAAGATATGTGCATGGTTTGCGCCTAATGCACCATAGTCTAAGAAACCATTTTGGAAGTACCTTTTGGTACTTTGGTGAAGAGGGTCAAGTGGAAGCTCGGTTTGATCTGTTTGGAGATAGTGCTAATCTTGATGCAAGATAGATGCACGGTCTACATGGAACGTACCATATGCTTAGAAATTAAATTGGACACACCCGATAGAAATCCTTCATGATGTGTGTCATACAGAATCTCGCTTTGGTGTACCTAGAGATAGTATTAGTTTCGTTGCAAGATATGTGCACGGTTTGCGCCTAACGCACCAAAGTCTAAGAAACTATTTTGGAAGCACTTGTTGGTACTCCTAGCTAAAGAGGCTCAAGTGGAGGCTCGGTTCGGTCTATTTAGAGATAGTGCTAATCTTGATGCAAGATAGGTGCACGATTTGCATGGAACATACCATATGCTTAGAAATCAATTTGTATGCACCGGATGGAACTCCTAGATGACATGTGTCATATGGAATCTCACTTCGGTCCGTTTAGAGACAGTGTTAGTTTCGGTGCAAGATAGGTGCACGGTTTGCACCTAATGCACCATAGGATAAGAAACCATTTTTGACGCACCCGATGGTACTCCTAGGTCAAGGGGCTCAAGTGAAAGCTTAGTTTGGTCTGTTTGGAGATAGTGCTAATCTTGATGCAAGATAGATGCACGGTTTGCATGGAACATACGATATGGTCAGAAATCAATTAGGACGCACCTGATATAAGTCCTTGATGATGTGTGTCATATGGAATCTTGCTTCGGTTCATTTAGAGATAGTGTTAGGTTTGATAGAAGATATATGCACAGTTTACGCCTAATGCACCATAGGCTAAGAAACCATTTTAGACGCATCCGATGGTACTCGTAGTTGAAGAGGCTCAAGTGGAGGATCGATTTGGTCTGTTCAGATATAGTGCTAATCTTGATGCAAGATAGTTGCATGGTTTGCGCCTAATGTACCATAGTCTAAGAAACCATTTTGGATGTACCTTTTGGTACTTCAGTGAAGAGGGTCAAGTGGAAGCTCGGTTTGATCTGTTTGGAGATAGTGCTAATCTTGATGCAAGATAGGTGCATGATTTGCAAGGAACATACCATATGCTTAGGAATCAATTTGGATGCACCCAATGGAACTCCTAGATGACGTGTGTCATATGAAATCTTGCTTCGGTCCATCTGTAGACATTGTAAGTTTTAGTGCAAGATAGGTGCACAGTTTGCACCTAATGCACCATAGTCTAAGAAACCATTTTAGAGGCACTATTTGGTACTCATGGGTGAAGAGGCTCAAGTGGAAGCTTGGTTTGGTCAGTTTGGAGATAGTGCTAATCCTTATGCAAGGTAGGGTCTGCATGGAACATACAATATGCTTGGAAATCAATTTGAATGCACCCGATGGAACTCCTTGATGACGTGTGTTATATGGAATCTCGCTTTGGTGCATTTAGAGACATTGTTAGTTTCGGTTCAAGAGAGGTGCACAGTTTGCACCTAATGCACATAGTCTAAGAAACCATTTTGGACGCACTTGTTGGTACTCTTAGGTGATGGTGCTCAAGTGGATGCTCGGTTCGGTCTGTTTGGAGGTAGTGCTAATCTTGATGCAAGATAGGTGCACGGTTTGCATGGAACATACCAAATTGCTTGGAAATCAATCTAGACACACATGATGGGACTCCTAGATGACGTGTGTCATACGAAATCTTACTTGGGTCTATTTGGAGAAAGTGTTAGTTTCGGTGCAAGATAGGTGTAAGATTTGCACATAATGCAGCATAGGCTAAGAAACCATTTTAGACGCACCCGATGGTACTCCTAGGTGAAAGCTCGGTTTGGTCTATTTGGAGATAGTGCTAATGTTGATGCAAGATAGATGCACGGTCTGCAATGAACGTTCCATATGCTTAGAAATTAATTTGGACACACCCGGTAAAACTCCTTGATGACATGTGTCATAGGGAATCACGCTTTGGTGTGCTTAGAGACAGTATTAGTTTCACTGCAAGATATGTGCACGGTTTGCACCTAATGCACCAAAGTCTAAGAAACCATTTTGGAAGCACCTGTTGGTACTTCTAGGTGAAGAGGCTCAACTGGAGGCTCGGTTCGGTCTGTTTAGAGATAGTGCTAATCTTGATGCAAGATAGGTGCACGATTTGCATGGAACATACCATATGCTCAGAAATCAATTTGGTCGCACCAGATGGAACTCCTAGATGACATGTGTCGTATGGAATCTCACTTCGGTCCGTTTAGAGACAGTGTTAGTTTCGGTGCATGATAGGTAACCGGTTTGCACCTAATGCACCAAGGATAAGAAACCATTTTGGACGCACCCTATGGTACTCCTAGGTCAAGGGGCTCAAGTGAAAGCTCGGTTTGGTCTGTTTGGAGATGGTTCTAATCTTGATGCAAGAAAGATGCACAGTTTGCATGGAACATACGATATGCTTAGAAATCAATTAGGACGCACCTAATATAACTCCTTGATGATGTGTGTCATATGGAATCTTGCTTCGGATCGTTTAGAGACAGTGTTAGTTTTGGTAGAAGATATGTGTACGGTTTACGCCTAATGCACCATAGGCTAAGAAACCATTTTAGACGCACCCGATGGTACTCGTAGTTGAAGAGGCTCAAGTGGAGGCTCGATTTGATCTGTTCGGATATAGTGCCAATCTTGATGCAAGATAGTTGCACAGTTTGCATGCAACGTACCATATGTTAAGAAATCAATTTGGACGCACCCAATGGAACTCCTAGATGATGTGTGTCATATGGAATCTCGCTTCGGTCTGTTTGGTGACAATGTTAGTTTCGGTGCAAGATAGGTGCATAGTTTGTGCCTAATGCACCATAGTCTAAGAAACCATTTTTGATGCACCTATTTGTACTCCAAGATGAAGAGGCTCATGTGGAAGCTCGGTTCAGTCTGTTTGGAGATAGTGCTAATCTTGATGCAAGATAGGTGCACGGTTTGCATGGAACATACCATATGCTTGGAAATCAATTTGGATGCACCCGATGAAACTCATTGATGACGTGTGTCATATGGAATCTCACATTGGTCTGTTTAGAAATAGTGTTAGTTTCGGCGCAAGATATGTGCATGGTTTGCGCCTAATGCACCATAGTCTAAGAAACCATTTTGGAAGCACCTGTTTGTACTTCGGTGAAGAGGCTCAAGTGGAAGCTCAGTTTGATCTATTTGGAGATAGTGCTAATCTTGACGCAAGATAGGTGCATGATTTGCAAGGAACATACCATATGCTTAGAAATCAATTTGGATGCACCCAATGGAACTCCTAGATGACGTGTGTCATATGGAATCTTGCTTCGATCTGTTTGTAGACATTGTAAGTTTTAGTGCAAGATAGGTGCACAGTTTGCGCCTAATGCACCATAGTCTAAGAAACCATTTTGGAGGCACTATTTGGTACTCCTGGGTGAAGAGGCTCAAGTGAAAGCTTGGTTCAGTCAGTTTGGAGATAGTGCTAATCCTTATGCAAGGTAGGTGCATGGTTTGCATGGAACATAACATATGCTTGGAAATCAATTTGGATGCACCCGATGGAACTCCTTGATGACGTGTGTCATATGGAATCTCGCTTTGGTGCATTTGGAGACATTGTTAGTTTCGGTGCAAGATAGGTGCACAGTTTGCACCTAATGCACCATAGTCTAAGAAACCATTTTGGAAGCACTTGTTGGTACTCCTAGGTGATGGGGCTCATGTGGATGCTCGATTCGGTCTGTTTGGAGATAGTGCTAATCTTGAGGCAAGATAGGTGCACGGTTTGCATGGAACATACCATATGCTTGGAAAACAATTTGGATGCACCCGATGGAACTCCTTGATGACGTGTGTCATATGGAATCTCTCTTTGGTCTATTTAGAAAAAGTGTTAGATTCGGTGCAAGATATGTGCATGGTTTGCGCCTAATGCACCATAGTCTAAGAAACCATTTTGGAAGCACCTGTTAGTACTTCGGTGAAGAGGCTCAAGTGGAAGCTCGGTTTGATCTATTTGGAGATAGTGCTAATCTTGACGCAAGATAGGTTCATGATTTGCAAGGAACATACCATATGCTTAGAAATCAATTTAGACGCAGCCAATGGAACTCCTAGATGACGTGTGTCATATGGAATCTTGCTTCGATCTGTTTGTAGACATTGTAAGTTTTAGTGCAAGATAGGTGCACAGTTTGCGCCTAATGCACCATAGTCTAAGAAACCATTTTGGAGGCACTATTTGGTACTCCTGGGTGAAGAGACTCATGTGGAAGCTTGGTTCGGTCAGTTTGGAGATAGTGCTAATCCTTATGCAAGTTAGGTGCTTGGTTTGCATGGAACATACCATATGCTTGGAAATCAATTTGGATGCACCCGATGGAACTCCTTGATGACGTGTGTCATATGGAATCTCGCTTTGGTCCATTTGGAGATATTGTTAGTTTTGGTGCAAGATAGGTGCACAGTTTGCACCTAATGCACCATAGTCTAAGAAACCATTTTGGACGCACTTGTTGGTACTCCTAGGTGAAGGGGCTCAAGTGGATGCTCGGTTCGGTCTGTTTGGAGATAGTTCTAATCTTAATGCAAGTTAGGTGCATGGTTTGCATGGAACATACCAAATGCTTAGAAATCAATCTGGACACACATGATGGAACTCCTAGATGACGTGTGTCATACGAAATCTTGCTTCGGTCTGTTTGGAGATAGTGTTAGTTTCGGTGCAAGATAGGTGCAAGGTTTGCACATAATGCAGCATAGGCTAAGAAACCATTTTGGGCACACCCGATGGTACTCCTAGGTAAAAGGCTCAAGTAAAAGCTTGGTTTGGTCTATTTGGAGATAGTGCTAATCTTGATGCAAGATTGATGCACAGTCTGCATGGAACGTACCATATGCTTATAAATTAATTTGGACACACCCGATAGAACTCCTTGATGACGTGTGTCATGGAATCTCGCTTTGGTGTGCTTAGGGATAGTATTAGTTTCGGTGCAAGAAATATGCACGGTTTGCGCCTAAAGCACCAAAGTTTAAGAAACCATTTTGGAAGCATCTGTTGGTACTCCTAGGTGAAGAGGCTCAAGTGGAGGCTCGGTTCGGTCTGTTTAGAGATAGTGCTAATCTTAATGCAAAGATAGGTGCACGATTTGCGTGGAACATACCATATGCTCAGAAATCAATTTGGACGCACTAGATGGAACTCCTAGATGACATGTGTCATATGGAATCTCACTTCGGTCTGTTTAGAGACAATGTTAGTTTCGGTGCAAGATAGGTTCATGGTTTGCACCTAATCCACCATAGGATAAGAAACCATTTTGGATGCACCCGATGGTACTCCTAGGTCAAGGTGCTCAAGTGAAAGCTCGGTTTGGTTTTGTTTGGAGATAGTGCTAATCTTGATGAAAGATAGATGCACGGTTTGCATGGAACGTACGATATGCTCAGAAATCAATTAGGACACACCTGATGTAACTCCTTGATGATGTGTCATATGGAATCTTGCTTCGGTTTGTTTAGAGATAGTGTTAGTTTTGGTAGAAGATATGTGCACGTTTTACGCCTAATGCACCATAGGCTAAGAAACAATTTTAGACGCACCCGATGGTACTCATAGTTGAAGAGGCTCAAGTGGAGGCTCGATTTGGTCTGTTCGGATATAGTGCTAATCTTGATGCAAGATAGTTGCACAGTTTGCATGGAACGTACCATATGTTAGGAAATCAATTTGGACGCACCTAATGGAACTCCTAGATGATGTGTGTCATATGGAATCTTGCTTCGGTCTGTTTGGAGACAATGTTAGTTTCGGTGCAAGATAGGTCCATAGTCTAAGAAACCATTTTTAATGCACCTGTTTGTACTCCTAGATGAAGAGGCTCAAGTGGACGCTCAGTTCGGTCTGTTTGGAGATAGTGCTAATCTTGATGCAAATAGGTGCACGGTTTGCATGGAACATACCAAATGCTTAGAAAACAATCTGGAAGCACATGATGGAACTCCTAGATGGCGTGTGTCATACGAAATCTTGCAACGGTCTATTTGGAGACACTGTTAGTTTCGGTGCAGGATAGGTGCAAGGTTTGCACATAATGCAGCATAGGCTAAGAAACTATTTTGGGCGCACCCGATGGTACTCCTAGGTAAAAGGCACAAGTGAAAGCTCGGTTTGGTCTATTTGGAGATAGTGCTAATATTGATGCAAGATAGATGCACGGTCTGCATGGAACGTACCATATGCTTAGAATTAATTTGGACACACCCGATCGAACTCCTTGATGACGTGTGTCATATGGAATCTCGCTTTGGTGTGCTTAGAGACAGTATTAGTTTCGGTGCAAGATATGTGCACGGTTTGCGCCTAATGCTCCAAAGTCTAAGAAACCATTTTGGAAGCACCTGTTAGTACTCCTTGGTGAAGAGGCTCAAGTGGAGGCTCGGTTCGGTCTGTTTAGAGATAGTGCTAATCTTGATGCAAGATAGGTGCACGATTTGCATGGAACATACCATATGCTCAGAAATCAATTTGGACACACCAGATGGAAGTCCTAGATGACATGTGGCACAAGTGTTAGTTTCGGTGCAAGATAGGTAACCGGTTTGCACCTAATGCACCAAAGGATAAGAAACCATTTTGGACGCACCCGATGGTACTCCTAGGTCAAGGGGCTCAAGTGAAAGCTCGGTTTGGTCTGTTTGTAGATAGTGCTAATCTTGATGCAAGATAAATGCACGGTTTGCATGGAACATATGATATGCTCAAAAATCAATTAGGACGCACCGAATATAACTCCTTGATGATGTGTGTCATATGGAATCTTCCTTCGGTTCATTTAGAGATAGAGTTAGTTTTGGTAGAAGATATGTGCATTGTTTACGCCTAATGCACCATAGGCTAAGAAACTATTTTAGACGCACCCGATGGTACTCATCGTTGAAGAGGCTCAAGTGGACGCTCGATTTGGTCTGTTCTGATATTGTGCTAATCTTGATGCAAGATAGTTGCACAGTTGAAAGGTGCTAATATGGCTAGAGGGGGGGTGAATAGCCTATTTAAAAAAACTACAAGGCACTAGAGCAAAGTATTAATATAACAAAAGGCGTAAAGCAAATTTGCTCTAGCTCTACAAGAGATGCAAGCCACCTATATAAAAATTCTAGTTGTTATAATCACTAGGCACAAGTAATGACTATGTCACTAATCTCTACAACTAGTAACAACTAGTTACTACTAGCCAAAACTAGGAACTACTAGTTACAACTAATTTGCAAGAAAGTAAAGAGGTGAGTGATAATTATACCGATATGTAGAGGATGAACCAATCACAATGTATATCAATATATTCACCCGGAGAATAACAATCACAATATTGACACTTGTATTTTTCTCCCGAGGTTCACGTGCTTGCCGGCACGCTAGTCCCTATTGTGTCGACCAACACTTCATGGTCTGGCAGTTAATTGGGATTCCACACCCAAGCTCACCACGAGCACCGCAAGGACATACCACAAGTGAGGTAGCTCAATGACACGCGCAATCCACTAGAGTGGCTTTTGGCACTCCGCCGAGGAATAAGCCCAAGAACCCCTCACAAATATCACCTTGATTGGGGGCGGACACAATCACCAAATCCCCTCACCAATCAACAAATCCACAACCGTCTAGGTGACGACAATCACCAAGAGTAATAAGAAATCCACAATTGCAATCACAACCTGGAGCCACAAATATGAATCACAAAAGCATGAACACTAGGATTTCCTCAACTCCTCTCACCAAAGAGAACCAACCATGGGAATGGAGAGGAGAGGGAGGAGATCTTCTTGGAGCTCTCAAATCGATCTCTAGAGCTTGCTCTCTCACTTAAATGGAGCACAAATCCTTGGGAGTGAGAGAGGAGGAGGGGAGAGCTTTTCTTTTCTTGGAGTTCTTCAAGAGAGCAAGAATGGGGAATGGATTGAGGAGGAAGAAAGGAAGGGGTGAGACCTGACCTTATCCTCTGCCAGCCACTCATCCGACCATTGCAGCAGCCCAAACTCGCGAGAAACTCCAGTGCGGGTAGGAAATAATTCCAGGTGCACACGCTTTTGACCGTTGGCGTGGGTGAACTAAAGTACCGGAGAATTTCCAGTGCGGGTAGGAAATAATTCCGATCGACCCCTCTCTGTTGCAAGCACAAACACTAGAAGATCCAGGTTGGGCAGTGAATAATTCCGATCGACCCCTTGCTATTTGGGCAAGACTACTAGCTCGGTTTTCCATCTCAAAAGCCTTTTTTAAGTTGCTAACTTTCCCACGAAGTACCAAAAACAATTGAGCACTTAAGTTAGCATTTTCACAAATAATTTTTAGGGTTTTCTCAAGTATTCTCACCACGTCACTAAGCGCAAAGCAAATGCAAAAGAGACTCACACTTAGTGGCACTAGATAACCATTGCAATTAAAGATTTCCCCTCTTTATAGTACGGTTATCTATCCTAAATCCACTCACACCCTCTAGGTGTCTTGAGTTGCAAAACAAAATGGCCCTATTAAAAATACCTTTGCCTTGAGCCCATTTTGTTTTCCTCTTTCTTCTTTCCAAGTTGGAGCACTTGAATATCACCTTCTGGTCATCTCCATCACCATGACCATCATCTAGCTCCATCACTTGGTGTGTACCAACCTATCTTTGTATTTCACTCATGACAAAGATTAGTACACATAGGTTTCATCAATTATACAAAACCAAACTAGGGCTTTCAATCTCCCCCTTTTTGGTAATTGATGACAACCTCTTCACAAAGATATTCAATAAAACCTTTTTGGATTCATGTTGCTTGCCCAAGCATTTTACCATGTGTAAACGGTATGGACAAGTTTCATAAACCCGAATTGGTAGCATTGGCTCCCCCTACATATGTGCTAAGAGTTTGGATTTGAAAGCTTCCACATATGCTTTAGATAGAAGACATAGGAGACAATGGCTACCAAAAGATGCTAAGGCGTAAAGAATGGACCTTTGAAGCGTGATACCAATCGGAGTTGCCATTTGAACACCATCCTTAGCACCATGGTTAGTTAGATAGCACTTGCAAACATAAACACTAGATACCTCGTGAGATCAACATTATAAACAAGGATCTAGTACCACTTGTAAAAACGAAACATGCAAGGAACATCTAACTAACATCCTATGCATGCTAGTAATTTATTTCATCAAACAATTTTATAACTAGCAAGCATCACACAAACATGTATTAAAACAAATTATGCTATGCAAGCAAGCATATGTAATGCACATCCAAATGCAACATACAAATTTATGAGCTTGCTCCCCCTACTTGTGTGCTTTTAAAAAAAAATTGAGCCCCTTCTTTTAGCAAAACCTATCTTTGTGAATTACTTCTCCCCCTTTGTCATCGATGACCACAAAAGGTGAGCTCAAATTTTAGATAGGTTGTGTGAAACCATGATATGTGAGGATCAGTTTCCCAAATTTGGTTCAATCTAGATTACATGCCTAAGATATTCAACTCGGTTTGATCCAATGGCAAGCTTTTTCACACCTCATTTCAAGGGTTATCTTGACAATGTTGAGTTAAACACTTATAGCTTATTTTCTAGATCAAATACTAGGATTGCAAGCCCACAAACATGTCATATGCTACCACTAGATCATTTCAAACATAGAAGCAATAGTGGTACCATACAATCATAAAATTCATTTTATTTTCATGAATGAGCCTAGGATATGTGAGGAATGACTAGATGCACTAAACAAATCCTTAGCAAAGGATGGATGACATGTCAATCAATTTTACCTTACTTTGCTCGAAGGAGAGGCATGTCATATAGTGGGGGTGCATCAACACATATCTGAGAAGTCAAGTATGTTCAATTCTTTTCTCAGCTTGCAAAACCTCTTCTCATCAAGTGGCTTGGTGAATATATCAGCAAGTTGATCATCTGTGCCTATACTTTCAATGAAAATGTCCCCTTTTTGTTGGTGATCTCTAATGAAGTGATTTGTTCTTGAAAGTTGAACTGGGTTGTTAGTGAGCTTCACTGCACTCTCATTATCACATAGCAATGGCACTTGTTTGAACTTGATTCCAAAATCATTCAAAGTAGCCTTCATCCAAAGTAATTGAGCACAACAATTACCAGCTGAAATATACTCTGCTTCGGCGGTTGAAAGTGCTACACTATTTTGCTTCTTTGATGACCAAGATACAAGTGGCCTTCCCAATAATTGACATGTGCCTGATGTGCTCTTTCCTCAACTTTACATCCCACATAATCAGAGTCAGAATAACCAATCAACTCAAAACATGCTCCTTTGGGATACCACAATCCAACATTTTGTGTATGTTTCAAGTACCTCAATATTCTTTTTGTTGCCTTCAAATGACTTTCTCTTGGTGAGGCTTGAAATCTGGCACACATGCATACACTAAACATCACATCCGGCCTTGATTCAGTCACATAGAGTAGGCTTCCAATCATAGACCGATACAACTTTTGATCTACCATGTTGCCACTAGCATCACTATCCAAGTTTCCATTAGTTCCCATAGGTGTGCTAATTGACTTTGCATCAGCCATGCCAAACTTCTTGAGCATGTCTTTTATGTACTTTCCTTCACTTACAAATGTGCCATTCTTCATAATTCTTTACAAAATTCTTGATTGGTTGATCCAAATATAATGTCATCAACATAGATTTGCAACACAAACAAGTCATTGCCTATCTTTTTAGTGAAGAGAGTGGTGTCAACCTTACCCATAATAAACCCTTTGGAGAGTAAGAAATCCCTTAACCTCTCATACCATGCTCTAGGTGCTTGTTTTAAACCATACAAAGCTTTCTTTAACTTGTAAACATGGTTGGGCTTCTTGTCATCTTCAAAACCGGGAGGTTGCTCAACATAAACCAACTCATTTATGTACCCGTTCAAGAATGCACTCTTCACATCCATTTGATATAACTTGATGTTGTGAGCACAAGCATAGGCTAACAAGATCCTAATTGCTTCCAATCTAGCAACCGGGGCATATGTTTCACCAAAGTCAAGACCGTCAATTTGTGTGTATCCTTGTGCTACCAATCTTGCTTTGTTCCTTATCACTGTCCCATCTTGATCTTGTTTGTTTCGAAAGACCCATTTGGTTCCAATCACATTATGATCCTTAGGCCTCTCTACTAACTCCCATACTTGATTTCTAGTAAAGTTGTTTAGCTCTTCATGCATAGCATTTACCCAATCAACATCTCTCAAAGCTTCTTCTATCTTCTTTGGTTCAATGGATGATACAAATGAGAAATGTTCACAAAATGATGCCAATCTTGATCTAGTTTGCACACCTCTTGATATATCACCAATGATGTGATCCAATGGATGATCTCTTGCAATATTTGTTGGTTGGAGTATTTGCACTTGATTGCTTGCACTTGGTTGATCACTTGATTGGGATGGTGTACTAGCTTCATGTTGTTGATCTTGCACTTGAGATGATGAACTAGCTTGATTTTGGTCATGAGACCCACTAGCTTGCACATTAGAGGTAGGAAGCACTTGATCTTTGTCATCTTCAACATCAATTACCTCTCTTGGCCTAATATCACCAATTTCCATTCTCTTCATTGCATCAGCCAATTGTGTGCCTCTCACATCATCCAAGTTCTCTTCTTCATCTTGAGAGCCTTGAGTTTCATCAAATTCAACATCATGCACTTCCTCAAGTTGACCAGTTCCCAAATTCCATACTCTATATGCTTTGCTTGAAGTGGAGTAACCAAGCAAGAAGCCTTCATCAACTTTCTTATCAAACTTGCTCAATCGAGTGCCCTTTCTCAATATGTAGCATTTGCATCCAAATACTCGGAAGTATGATATGTTGGGCTTTCTTCCATTTAATATCTCATAAGGTGTCTTCTCTAGGAATGGATGACAATAGAGTCTATTGCTATAGAAGCATGCCGTGTTGATTGCTTCGGCCCAAAATGAATGACTCACATTGTACTCATTTAGCATTGATCTTGCCATATCAATTAAAGTTCTATTTTTCCTTTCGACTAGCCCATTGGATTGTGGTGTATACTTGGCTGAGAATTGATGCTTGATTCCTAACTCATCACATAGCTCATCAACTCTTGTATTCTTAAACTCACTTCCATTGTCACTTCTCACTTTCTTGATGGTGGTCTCATACTCATTTTGTATTCTTTTGATGAATAGCTTGAAAATGTCATATGTCTCACTCTTGTCACTAAGAAATGCCACCCAAGTGTATCTAGTAAAATCATCCACAATCACAAATTCATATTTGTGGCCTCCAATGCTAGTGTATGTTGTTGACCCAAACAAATCCATATGCATCAGCTCAAATGGCTTACAAGTACTCATGATGCTCTTCTTTGGATGAGTGTTGCCAACTTGCTTTCCGGCTTGACATGCACTACAAAGTTTATCCTTCTCAAATGTGACGTCCTTCAAGCCTCTAACTAGATCATGTTTCACTAACTTGTTGAGTTGCTTCATTCCAACATGACCAAGCCTTCTATGCCATAGCCAACCCATGCTTGATTTGGAGAGCAAGCATGTTGACAATTGAGCTTCACTTGTGTTGAAATCAACAAGATAGAGATTGCCATATCTAAACCCCTTGAAAGCAACATTTGATCCATCAACACTAACCACTTCAACATCATCAACACCAAATATACACTTGTAGCCAAGATCACACAATTGAGCAATTGATAGCAAATTGAAGTTCAAGCTCTCCACTAGCATCATATTGGAAATGGACATATCATTTGAAATTGCAATCTTGCCAAGACCAATCACATCACCTCTACTATTGTCTCCAAATGTGATACTCCTTACACCACCATCATTTGGCTTGATTTCTTGGAACATTTTTATTCACCGGTCATGTGTTGAGTGCACCCACTATCAAGAATCCAATGCTTTCCTCCGGCTTTGTAATTTACCTACAAAACAAATCAATGTTTCTTAGGTACCCATACTTGTTTGGGTCCTTGGAGGTTAGTGACTAAGCTTTTTGGTACCCAAATGGCCTTCTTCTTTGGACCCACAATTGGTGTACCAATAAACTTAGCATGCACACCCTTCTCACCCTTGGTAAGCACATAACAAGAATCAAAAGAAATGTAAGATACATTAGCATTTTTCTTGTTCTTGTTCATTTTATTGCAATTAAGCTCTAGGTGCCCAACTTGCTTGCATCTATTGCAATAACGACCATTGCTCTTCACAAAGCTAGGCTTGTGAGTTGCAAAGGCCGTCTTGCCTTTCTTGGGGGTGTAGCCTAATCCCTCTTTGTTGAGAGAAAAGCGTTGGCTACCCAAGAACTTAAGCAAGTGAGCCTCACCGCCATAGGCCTTGCCTAGAGCGTGAGTAAGCTCATCCACCTCCCTCTTGAGGGTCTCATTCTCAATCATGAGGGATGCATCACAAGTGTAACCATCACTCATACTTGAGCTTGAGTCGGTTGTGGTGGATGAAGAGCTACAAGAAGGGTTAGATTGTGATATAACAATAGGTTTATAAAAAGATTCATCCACAATATCACAAGTTAGTCCAATGCTTCTTGTCTCCTTCACGTCCTCCACCTTTGCTTGATCAAGAAGAATAGAGTGAGCTTTTGCAAGCTTGGTGTGAGTGTTCTCAAGTTCCTCATGGTCTTCCTTTAGACACTCATGAGACGCTTGGAGCTCCCTAAGGGACTTCTCAAGATCTTGGACTTTCTTGAGTAAGCCCTTACACTCCTTTCTCTTCTTTTGGAAGCCTTCATTTAGTTTCTCACACATGTCCATGAGCTCCTCCTTGGAAGGGTCCTCATCATCATCACTACAAGAATTATCATCATCACATGCATCATCATTATATGTTACCTTGGTGGCCTTAGCCATGAGGCATGTTGATGTAGCATCATCAAAGAGAGATGGTTTGTTGGAAATAGCAACACCACCGAAAGCCTTCTTCATGGCCTCCAACTCCTTCTCATCATCACTATCTTCATCATCACCGGCATCACTATCCCACGTGACAATATAGCCACCACCCTTCTTGTTCTTCTTAAAGCTCATCTTCTTGGACTTCTTCTCCTTCCTCCCATTCTTGTCCTTCTTCTTCTTGTTCTCATCATCATCCTCATCAAGATGTGGATAGTTGGCCACCACATGATCGTGGCTCTTGCATTTGAAGCAAAGCCTTCCATTGCCATTGCCTTTGGTGAAGTCTCTTCTCTTTCTTGCACCATAGCCCTTCTTCATGAACTTGCCCATCTTGCGGACTAGAAGTGCCATAGCCTCATCATCACTATCCATTTCTTCCTCACTTGACTCTTCTTTCTTGCTCTTGCCCTTGGAGGAGGATGAAGCCTTGAATGCCATACTCTTCTCTTTCTTGTCATTCTTTTCCCTCTTGTCCTCTTCTCCTTCACTAAGATCATCATTGTATTGAGCATCGGTCATTATGTCACCAAGCACTTCATTTGGAGTCACCTTGCTCAATCCTTCTCTAAAGATCATTCTTCTCAAAGTAGAGAATCTCTTTGGCAAACACATGAGGAACTTATGTGAGAAGTCCTCGTCCTTCACTTTCTCTCCAAGGTTCTTGAGATCATTGACAATCACTTGGAGTCTATAGAACATTTTAGGAATAGACTCATCTTTTTCCATCTTGAAGTTGAATAGCTTGTCCTTGAGCATATACAACTTGGCACTCTTGACATTTTGGTTGCCCTGATATATCTCAATCAATCTTTGCCACACTTTACTTGCTTTCTCAAGATCTTTGATTTGTTCAAACACTTTTGAATCAATCCCTTGATATATGGCATTTAGAGCGGTATTATTGCATTGTTGGTTGATTTCATCCTTGTCGGTGAGATTATCGGGATCAAGGATAACAAAGTCATTATTGGTCACATTCCACACTTTGGTATGAATGGTACCAAGGTGCATCTTCATCTTTCTCTTCCATTGATCAAAAGATGTGGTGCCATCAAACATTGGTGGTTTGCCCCCAACATGGTTGAACACAACATGAGCCATAATTTGCACACCGAGGTTGTTAAGCCTTCACTAAACGGTGACCACGGCTTTGATACCACTTGAAAGGTCCTAATATGGCTAGAGGGGGGTGAATAGCCTATTTAAAAAATCTACAAGGCACTAGAGCAAAGGATTAATATAACAAAAGGCGTAAAGCAAATTTGCTCTAGCTCTACAAGAGATGCAAGCCACCTATATAAAAATTCTAGTTGTTATAATCACTAGGCACAAGCAATGACTATGTCACTAATCTCTACAACTAGTAACAACTAGTTACTACTAGCCAAAACTAGGAACTACTAGTTACAACTAATTTGCAAGAAAGTAAAGAGGTGAGTGATAATTATACCGATATGTAGAGGATGAACCAATCACAATGTATATCAATATATTCACCGGGAGAATACCAATCACAATATTGACACTTGTATTTTTCTCCTGAGGTTCACGTGCTTGCCGGCACGCTAGTCCCCGTTGTGTCGACCAACACTTCGTGGTCCGGCGGTTAATTGGGATTCCACACCCAAGCTCACCACGAGCACCGCAAGGACATACCACAAGTGAGGTAGCTCAATGACACGCGCAATCCACTAGAGTGGCTTTTGGCACTCCGCCGGGGAATAAGCCCAAGAACACCTCACAAATATCACCTTGATTGGGGGCGGACACAATCACCAAATCCCCTCACCAATCAACAAATCTACAACTGTCTAGGTGACGGCAATCACCAAGAGTAATAAGAAATCTACAATTGCACTCACAACCTAGTGCCACAAATATGAATCACAAAAGCATGAACACTAGGGTTTCCTCAACTCCTCTCACCAAAGAGAACCAACCATGGGAATGGAGAGGAGAGGGAGGAGATCTTCTTGGAGCTCTCAAATCGATCTCTAGAGCTTGCTCTCTCACTTGATTGGAGCACAAATCCTTGGGAGTGAGAGAGGAGGAGGGGAGAGCTTTTCTTTTCTTGGAGTTCTTCAAGAGAGCAAGAACAGGGAATGGATTGAGGAGGAAGAAAGGAAGGGGTGAGACCCGACCTTATCCTCTACCAGCCACTCATCCGAACGTTGCAGCAGCGCAATCTCGCGAGAAACTCCAGTGCGGGTAGGAAATAATTCCAGGCGCACACGCTTTTGACCGTTGGCGTGGGTGAACTAAAGTACCGGAGAATTTCCAGTGCGGGTAGGAAATAATCCGATCGACCCCTCTCTGGTGCAAGCACAAACACTAGAAGATCCAGGTAGGGCAGTGAATAATTCCGATCGACCCCTTGCTGTTTGGGCAAGACTACTAGCTCGGTTTTCCATCTCAAAACCCCTTTTTAAGTTGCTAACTTTCCCACAAAGTACCAAAAACAATTGAGCACTTAAGTTAGCATTTTCACAAATAATTTTTAGGGTTTTCTCAAGTATTCTCACCACGTCCCTAAGCGCAAAGCAAATGCAAAAGAGACTCACACTTAGTGGCACTAGATAACCATTGCAAATAAAGATTTCCCCTCTTTATAGTATGGTTATCTATCCTAAATCCACTCACACCCTCTAGGTGTCTTAAGTGGCAAAACAAAATGGCCCTATTAAAAATACCTTTGCCTTGAGCCCATTTTGTTTTCCTCTTTCTTCTTTCCAAGTTGGAGCACTTGAATATCACCTTTTGGTCATCTCCATCACCATCTAGCTCCATCACTTGGTGTGTACCAACCTATCTTTGTATTTCACTCATGACAAAGATTAGTACACATAGGTTTCATCAATTATCTAAAACCAAACTAGGGCTTTCAACAGTTTGCATGCAACGTACCATATGTTAAGAAATCAATTTGGATGCACCCGATGAAACTCGTAGATGACGTGTTTCATATCGAATTTTGCTTCGGTCCGTTTGTAGACATTGTAAGTTTTAGTGCAAGATAGGTGCACAGTTTGCACCTAATGCACCATAATCTAAGAAACCATTTTGGACGCACTATTTCGTACTCCTGAGTGAAGAGGCTCCAGTGGAAGCTTGGTTTGGTCAGTTTGGAGATAGTGCTAATCCTTATGCAAGGTAGGTGCATTTTTTGCATGGAACATACCATATGCTTGGAAATCAATTTGAATGCACCTGATGGAACTCCTTGATGACGTGTTATATATGGAATCTCGCTTTGGTGCATTTGGAGACATTGTTAGTTTCCGTGCAAGAGAGGTGCACAGTTTGCACCTAATGCACCAAAGTCTAATAAACCATTTTGGACGCACTTGTTGGTACTCTTAGGTGAAGGGGCTCAAGTGGATGCTCGGTTCGGTCTGTTTAGAGGTAGTGCTAATCTTGATGCAATATAGGTGCACAGTTTGCATGGAACATACCAAATTGCTTGGAAATCAATCTGGACGCACATGATGGAACTCCTAGATGACCTGTGTCATACGAAATCTTGCTTTGGTCTGTTTGGAGACAGTGTTAGTTTCGGTGCATGATAGGTGCAAACCATACACATATCTTGCACCGAAACTAACACTGTTTCTAAACAAACCAAAGTGAGATTCCATATGACACACGTCATCAAGGAGTTCCATCGGGTGCATCTAAAGTGATTTCCAAGCATATGGTATGTTCCATGCAAACCGTGCACCTATCTTGCATCAAGATTAGCACTATATCCAAACAGACCGAACCGAGCTTCCACTTGAGCCTCTTCATCTAGGAGTACAAACAGGTGTGTCAAAAATGGTTTCTTAGACTATGTTGCATTAGGCACAAACTATGCACCTATCTTGGACCGAAACTAACATTGTCTACAAACAGACCGAAGCGAGATTCCATATGACACACGCCATCTAGGAGTTCCATTGGGTGCGTCCAAATTGATTTCATAACATATGGTATGTTGCATTCAAACGGTGCAATTATCTTGCATCAAGATTAGCACTATATCCGAACAGACCAAATCGAGCCTCCACTTGAGCCTCTTCAACTACGAGTACCATCAGGTGCGTCTAAAATGGTTTCTTAGCCTATGGTGCATTAGGCGTAAATCGTGCACATATCTTCTACCAAAACTAACACTGTCTCTAAACAAACCGAAGCAAGATTCCATATGACACAAATCATCAAGGAGTTATATCAGGTGCGTCCTAATTAGTTTTTAAGCATATCGTATGTTCCATGCAAACCGTGCATCTATCTTGCATCAAGATTAGCACTATCTCCAAACAGACCAAATTGAGCTTTCACTTGAGCCCCTTGACCTAGGAGTACCATCGGGTGCGTCCAAAATGGTTTCTTCTCCTATGGTATGTGCAAACTGTGCACCTATCTTGCACCGAAACTAACACTGTCTCTAAACGGACCGAAGTGAGATTCCATATGACACATGTCATCTAGGAGTTCCATCTGGTGCGTCCAAATTGATTTTTGAGCATATGGTATGTTCCATGCCGTGCACCTATCTTCCATCAAGATTAGCACTATCTCTAAACAAACCGAACCGAGCCTCCACTTGAGCCTCTTAACCTAGGATTACCAACAGGTGCTTCCAAAATGGTTTCTTAGACTTTGGTGCATTAGGCGCAAACCGTGCACATATCTTGCACCGAAACTAATACTATCTCTAAGCACACCAAAGCGAGATTCCATATGACACACGTCATCAAGGAGTTCTATCAGGTGTGTCCAAATTAATTTCTAAGCATATGGTACGTTCCATGCAGACCGTGCATCTATCTTGCATCAAGATTAGCACTATCTCCAAATAGACTAAACCGAGCTTTCACTTGAGCCTTTTACCTAGGAGTACCATCGGGTGCGCCCAAAATGGTTTCTTAGCCTATGCTGCATTATGTGCAAACTTTGCACCTATCTTGCACCGAAACTAACACTGTCTCCAAGCAGACCAAAGCAAGATTTTGAATGACACACGTCATCTAGGAGTTTCATCATGTGCGTCCAATTTGATTTTCCAAGCATTTGGTATGTTCCATGCAAACAGAGCACCTATCTTGCATCAAGATTAGCACTATCTCCAAACAGACCGAACCGAGCATCCACTTGAGCCCCTTCACCTAGGAGTGACAACAAGTGCATCCAAAATGGTTTCTTAGGCTATGGTGCATTAGGTGCAAACTATGCACCTATCTTGCACCGAAACTAACAATGTCTTCAAATGGACCGAAGCGAGATTCCATATGACACACGTCGTCAAGGACTTCCATCGGGTGCATCCAAATTGATTTCCAAGCATATGGTATGTTCCGTGCAAACCATGCACCTACCTTGCATAAGGATTAGCACTATCTCCAAACTGACCGAACCAAGCTTCCACTTGAGCCTCTTCACCCAAGAGTACCAAATAGTGCATCCAAAATGATTTCTAAGACTATGGTGCATTAGGCGCAAACTGTGCACCTATCTTGCACTAAAACTTATAATGTCTACAAACGGACAGAAGCAAGATTCCATATGACACACGTCATCTAGGAGTTCCATTGGGTGTCTCCAAATTGATTTCTAAGAATATGGTATGTTCCTTCTAAATCATGCACCTATCTTGCATCAAGATTAGCACTATCTCCAAACATATCCAACCGAGCTTTCACTTGAGCCTCTTCACCGAAGTACCAACAGGTGCTTCCAAAATGGTTTCTTAGACTATGGTGCATTAGGCGCAAACCAGGCACATATCTTGCACCGAAACTAACAATATTTTTAAACAGACCAAAGTGAGATTCCATATGACACACATCATCAAGGAGTTCCATCGGGTGCATCTAAATTGATTTCCAAGCATATGGTATGTTCCATGCAAAACGTGCACCTATCTTGCATCAAGATTAGCACTATCTCCAAACAGACCGAACCGAGCATCCACTTGAGCCCCTTCACCTAGGAGTACCAACAAGTGCGTCCAAAATGGTTTCTTAGACTATGGTGCATTAGGTGCAAACTGTGCACCTATCTTTCACCGAAACTAACCATGTCTCCAAATGGACCGAATCGAGATTCCATATGACACACGTTGTCAAGGAGTTCCATCGGGTGCATCCAAATTGATTTCCAAGCATATGGTATGTTCCAAGCAAACCATGCACCTACCTTGCATAAGGATTAGCACTATCTCCAAACTGACCGAACCAAGCTTCCACTTGAGCCTCTTCACCCAAGAGTACCAACTAGTGCATCCAAAATGGTTTCTTAGACTATGGTGCATTAGGCGCAAACTATGCACCTATCTTGCACTAAAACTTACAATGTCTACAAACGGACCGAAGCAAGATTCCATATGACACACGTCATCTAGGAGTTCCATTGGGTGCGTCCAAATTGATTTCTAAGCAAATGGTATGTTCCTTGTAAATCATGCACCTATCTTGCATCAAGATTAGCACTATCTCCAAACATATCAAACCGAGCTTCCACTTGAGCCTCTTGACCGAAGTACCAACAGGTGCTTCCAAAATGGTTTCTTAGACTATTTTGCATTAGGCGCAAACCATGCATATATCTTGTACCGAAACTAACAATATTTCTAAACAGACCAAAGTGAGATTCCATATGACACACGTCATCAAGGAGTTCCATCGGGTGCATCCAAATTGATTTCCAAGCACATGGTATGTTCCATGAAAACCGTGCACCTATCTTGCATCCAGATTAGCACTATCTCCAAACAGACCGAACCGAGCATCCACTTGAGCCCCTTAACCTAGGAGTACCAACAAGTGTGTCCAAAATGGTTTCTTAGACTATGGTGCATTAGGTGCCAACTGTGCACCTATCTTGCACCGAAACTAAAAATGTCTCCAAATGGACTGAAGCGAGATTCCATATGATACATGTCATCAAGGAGTTCCATCGGGTGCATCCAAATTGATTTCCAAGCATATGGTATGTTCCATACAAACCATGCACCTACCTTGCAGAAGGATTAGCACTATCTCCAAACTGACCAAACCAAGCTTCCACTTGAGCCTCTTCACCCAGGAGTACCAAATAGTGCGTCCAAAATGGTTTCTTAGACTATGGTGGATTAGGCGCAAACTGTGCACCTATCTTGCACTAAAACTTACAATGTCTACAAACGGACCGAAGCAAGATTCCATATGACACACGTCATCTAGGAGTTCCATTGGGTGCGTCCAAATTGATTTCTAAGCATATGGTATGTTCCTTGCAAATAATGCACCTATCTTGCATCAAGATTAGCACTATCTCCAAACAGATCAAACTGAGCTTCCACTTGAGCCTCTTCACCGAAGTACCAACAGGTGCTTCTAAAATGGTTTCTTAGACTATGGTGCATTAGGCGCAATCCATGCACATATCTTGCACCGAAACTTACACTGTTTCTAAACTGACCAAAGTGAGATTCCATATGACACACGTCATCAAGGAGTTCCATCGGGTACATCCAAATTGATTTCCAAGCATATGGTATGTTCCATGCAAACTGTGCACCTATCTTGCATCAAGATTAGCACTATATCCAAATAGACCGAACCGAGCTTCTACTTGAGCCTCTTCATCTAGGAGTACAAACAGGTGTGTCAAAAATGGTTTCTTAGACTATGTTGCATTAGGCACAAACTATACACCTATCTTGCACCGAAACTAACATTGTCTCCAAACATATCGAAGCGAGATTCCATATGACACACGTCATCTAGGAGTTGAATTGGGTGTGTCTAAATTGATTTCTTAACATATGGTACGTTGCATTCAAACTGTGCAACTATCTTGCATCAAGATTAGCACTATATCCGAACAGACCAAATCGAGCCTTCACTTGACCCTCTTCAACTACGAGTACCATCAGGTGCGTCTAAAATGATTTCTTAGCCTATGGTGCATTAGGCGTAAACCGTGCGCATATCTTCTACCAAAACTAACACTGTCTCTAAACGAACCGAAGCAAGATTCCATATGACACAAATCATCAAGGAGTTTTATCAGGTGCGTCCTAATTGGTTTCTAAGCATATCGTATGTTCCATGCAAACCGTGCATCTATCTTGCCTCAAGATTAGCACTATCTCCAAAAAGACCAAATTGAGCTTTCACTTGAGCCCCTTGACCTAGGAGTACCATCGGGTGCGTCCAAAATGGTTTCTTATCCTATGGTAGGTGCAAACTGTGCACCTATCTTGCACCGAAAATAACACTATCTCTAAACGGACCGAAGTGAGATTCCATATGACACATGTCATCTTGGAGTTCCATCTGGTGCATCCAAATTGATTTCTGAGCATATGGTATGTAAATCGTGCACCTATCTTCCATCAAGATTAGCACTATCTCTAACACAGACCGAACCGAGCCTCCACTTGAGCCTCTTCACCTAGGAGTACCAACAGGTGCTTCCAAAATGGTTTCTTAGACTTTGGCGCATTAGGCGCAAACCATGCACACAACTCGTACCGCAACTCGTACTATCTCTATGCACACCAAAGCGGGATTCCAGATGACACACGTCATCAAGGAGTTCTCTCGGGTGCGTCCAAATTAATTTCTAAGCATATGGTACGTTCCATACAGACCGTGCATCTATCTTGCATCACGATTAGCAAGAAACAATTTTGGACGCACCCGATGGTACTCCAAGGTAAAGGGGCTCTAGTGAAAGCTTAATTTGGTCTATTCGAAGATAGTGCTAATCTTTATGCAAGATAGGTGCACGTTATGCAGGGAATGTACCATATGCTCAGAAATCAATTTGGACGCACCGATGAACTCCTAGGTGACGTGTGTCATATGGAATCTCACTTTGGTCCGTTTGGAGATAGTGTTCGTTTCGGTGCAAGATTAGTGCATGGTTTCCGCCTAATGCACCATAGGCTAAGAAACCATTATGGAAGCACCCGATGGTACTCCTAGGTGAAGAGGCTCAAGGGAAAGCTTGCGACGATCTATTTGGAGATAGTGCTAATCTTCATGTAAGATAGGTGCACGGTTTGTATGGAACGTACCATATGCTTGAAAATCAATTTGGACGCACCCGATAGAACTCCTAGATGATGTGTGTCATGTGATATCTCGCTTTGGTCTATTTGCAGATAGTGTTAGTTTCAGTGCAAGATAGGTGCACGGTTTGTGCCTAATGCACCATACTCTAAGAAGATATTGCACGGTTTGTGACTAATGCACCATACTCTAAGAAATCATTTTGGACGCACCCGATGGTACTCCTGGGTGAAGGGGCTCAAGTGAAAGCTCAGTTTGGTCTGTTTGGAGATAGTGCTAATCTTGATGCAAGATAGGTGCACGGTTTGCATGGAATGTACCATATGCTCAGAAATCAATTTGGATGCACCCGTTAGAATTCCAAGATGACGTGTGTCATATGGATCTCACTGCGGTCCATTTGGAGATAGTGTTAGTTTTGGTGCAAGATAGGTGCACCGTTTGTGTCTAATGCACCATAGGCTCAGAAACCGTTGTGGAAGCACCCAATGATACTTCTATGTGAAGAGGCTCAAGTGAAAGCTCAGTACAATCTATTTGGAGATAGTGTTAGTTTTGGTGCAAGATAGGTGCACGGTTTGTGCCTAATGCACCATACTCTAAGAAAACATTTTTGATGCACCCGATGGTACTTCTAGCTGAAGAGGCTCAAGTGGAAGCTCGGTTCGGTCTATTTGGAGATAGTGCTAATCTTGATGCAAGATAGTTGCTCGGTCTGCACGGAGCGTACCATATGCTCGGAAATCAATTTGGACGCACCTGATGGAACTCCTAGATGACATGTGTTATATAGAATCTCGTTTTGGTCTATTTGGAGACAGTGTTTGTTTTGGTGCAAGATATTGCACGGTTTGTGCCTAATGCACCATAGGCTAAGGAACCATTTTGGACGCACCTATTGGTACTGCTAGGTGAAGAGGCTCAAGTGGAAGCTTGGTTCGGTCTGTTTGGCGATAGTGCTAATCTTGATGCAAGATAGGTGCACGGTTTGCATGGAATGTCCCAGATGCTTGGAAATCAATATGGATGCACCCGATGGAACTCCTAGATGAAGTGTGTCATATGGAATCTCGTTTCGGTCCGTTTGGAGACAATATTAGTTTCAGTGCAAGATAGGTGCACAGTTTGCACCTAATGCACCATAGTCTAACAAACTACACCTGATGGTACTGTTTGTTGAAGAGGCTCAAATGGAAGCTCGGTTTGGTCTGATTCGAGACAGTGCTAATCTTAATGCAAGATGGGTGCATAATTTGCATGAAACGTACCATATGCTCAAAAATCAATTTGGACGCATCCGTTGGAACTCCTAGATGATGTGTATCATATGGAATCTTGTTCGGTCTGTTTGGAGAGTGTTAGTTTCAGTGCAAGATAGGTGCATGGTTTGCCCCTAATGCACCATAGGCTAAAAAACCATTTTGGACACACGCGATGGTACTCCTAGGTGAAGAATGTCAAGTGAAAGCTCGGTTCGGTCTATTTGGAGATAGTGCTAATCTTGATGGAAGATAGGTGTACAGTTTGCATGGAAAGTACCATATGCTCAGAAATCAATTTGGACGCACCTGATGGAACTCGTAGATGACGTGTGTCATATGGAATCTCGCTTTGGTCCGTTTTAAGATAGTGTTAGTTTTGGTGCAAGATAGGTGCACAGTTTGCGCCTAATGCACCATAGTCTAAGAAACCATTTTGGAAAATCTGTTGGTACTCAAAGGTGAAGAGGCTCAAGTGGAAACTTGGTCCGGTCTATTTTGAGATAGTGCTAATCTTGATGCAAGATAGTTGCACGGTTTGCATGGAACATACCATATGCTTAGAAATCAATTTGGACGCACCCGATAGAACTCCTAGATGATGTGTGTCATATGGAGTCTTGCTTCATTCTGTTTGGAGGCAGTGTTAGTTTCGGTGGAGTGCACGGTTTGCACGTAATGCACCATAGGCTAAGAAACCATTTTTCATGCACTCAATGATACTCCTAGGTGAAAAGGCTCAAGTGGAAGCTTGGTTTGGTCTGTTTGGAGATAGTGCTAATCTTGATGCTAGATAAGTGCACAGTTTGCATGGAACATACCATATGCTCGGATATCAATTTGGACGCACCTAATGGAACTCCTAGATAACGTGTATCTTATGGAATCTTGCTTCGGTTTGTTTAGAGACAGTGCTAGTGTTGGTGCAAGATAGGTGCACGGTTTGCACCGAATACACCATAGGCTAAGACACCATTTTGGATGCACTTGATGGTACTCCTAGGTGAAGAGGCTCAAGTGAAAGCTTGGTATGATCTGTTTGGAGATAGTGCTAATTTTCATGTAAGATAGTTGCATGGTTTGCTTGGAACGTACCATATGCTTGAAAATCAATTTGGACACACCCGATGGAAACTCCTACATGATGTGTGTCATATGTAATCTCACTTTGGTCCATTTGGAGAAAGCGTTAGTTTTGGTGCAATTTGTGCCTAATGGACCATCGGCTAAGAAACAATTTTGGATGCACCCGATGGTACTCCTAGGTAAAGGAGCTCAAGTAAAAGCTCAGTTTGGTCTGTTTGGAGATAGTGCTAATCTTAATGCAAGATAGTTGCACGGTTTGCATGGAACTTACTATATGCTTGGAAATCAATTTGGACGCACCTAGTGGAACTCCTAGATGACGAGTGTCATATTGAATCTCGCTTCAGTATGTTTGGAGACAGTGTTAGATTCAGTGCAAGATAGCTGCATAGTTTGTGCCTAATGTACCATCGGCTAAGAAACAATTTTGGACGCACCCGATGGTAATCCTAGGTAAAGGGGCTCTAGTGAAAGCTTAGTTTGGTCTGTTCGACGATAGTGCTAATCTTTATGCAAGATAGGTGCACGTTATGCACGGAATGTACCATATGCTCAGAAATCAATTTGGACGCACCCGATGAACTCCTAGATGACGTGTGTCATATGGAATCTCACTTCGGTCCGTTTGGAGATAGTGTTCGTTTCGGTACAACATTGGTGCATGGTTTCTGCCTAATGCACCATAGGCTAAGAAACCTTTATGGAAGCACCCGATGGTACTCCTAGGTGAAGAGGCTCAAGGGAAAGCTTTCTACGATCTGTTTGGAGATAATGCTAATCTTCATGTAAGATAGGTGCACGGTTTGTATGGAACGTACCATATGCTTGAAAATCAATTTGGACGCACCCGATAGAACTCCTAGATGATGTGTGTCATGTGATATCTCGCTTTAGTCTATTTGTAGATAGTGTTAGTTTCAGTGCAAGATAGGTGCACGGTTTGTGCCTAATGCACCATACTCTAAGAATATATTGCACGGTTTGTGACTAATGCACCATACTCTAAGAAATGATTTTGGACGCACCCGATGGTACTCCTAGGTGAAGGGGCTCAAGTGAAAGCTCAGTTTGGTCTGTTTGGAGATAGTGCTAATCTTGATGCAAGATAGGTGCACGGTTTGCATGAAATGTACCATATGCTCAGAAATCAATTTGGATGCACCCGATAGAACTCTAAGATGACGTGTGTCATATGCATCTCACTTCGGTCCATTTGGAGATAGTGTTAGTTTTGATGCAAGATAGGTGCACAGTTTTTGTCTAATGCACCATGGGCTCAGAAACCGTTGTGGAAGCACCCAATGATACTTCTATGTGAAGAGGCTCAAGTGGAAGTTTAGTACAATCTATTTGGAGATAGTGTTAGTTTTGGTGCAAGATAGGTGATTGGTTTGTGCCTAATGCACCATACTCTAAGAAAACATTTTTGATGCACCCGATGGTACTCCTAGCTGAAGAGGCTCAAGTGGAAGCTCGGTTCGGTTTATTTGGAGATAGTGCTAATCTTGATGCAAGATAGTTGCACGGTTTGCATGGAGCGTACCATATGCTCGGAAATCAATTTGGACTCACCTGATGGAACTCCTAGATGACATGTGTCATATAGAGTCTTGTTTTGGTCTATTTGGAGACACTGTTTGTTTTGGTGCAAGATATTGCACGGTTTGTGCCTAATGCACCATAGGCTAATAAACCATTTTGGACGCACCTATTGGTACTGCTAGGTGAAGAGGCTCAAGTGGAAGCTTGGTTCGGTCTCTTTGGCGATAGTGCTAATCTTGATGCAAGATAGGTGCACGGTTTGCATGGAATGTCCCAGATGCTTGGAAATCAATATGGATGCACTCGATGGAACTCCTAGATGAAGTGTGTCATATGGAATCTCGCTTCGGTCTGTTTGGAGACAATATCAGTTTTAGTGCAAGATAGGTGCACAGTTTACGCCTAATGCACCATGGTCTAAGAAACCATTTTGGACACACCTGTTGGCACTCCTGGGTGAAGAGCCTCAAGTGGAATCTCGGTTTGGTCTATTTGGAGATAGTGCTAGTCATGATGCAAGATAGGTGCATGCTTTGCATGGAACATACCATATGCTTGGAAATCAATACCATACGCACCTGATGAAACTCCTAGATGACGTGTGTCATATGAAATCTCGCTTTGGTCTATTTGGAGATAGTGTTAGTTTTGGTGCAAGATATATGCACGGTTTGTGGCAAATGCTCCATAGGCTAAGAAACCATTTTAGAAGCACCTGATGGTACTCCTAGGTGAAGAGGCTCAAGTGGAAGCTTGGTTTGGTCTATTCAGAGATATTGCTAATCTTGATGAAAGATAAGTGCACTATTTGTGTGGAACATATCATATGCTCGGAAATCAATTTGGACACACCCAATGAAACTCCTAGATGACGTGTGTCATATGGAATCTTGCTTCGGTCTGTTTAGAGACAGTGTTAGTTTCGGTGCAAGATAGGTGCATGGTTTGCGCCTAATGTGATGCGTGTCACATGGAATCTAGCTTCGGTCTGTTTGGAGACAGTGTTAGATTCAGTGCAAGATAGGTGCACGGTTTGCGCCTAATGCACCATAGGCTAAGAAACAATTTTTGACGCACCCGATGGTACTCCTAGGTAAAGGGCTCAAGTGAAAGCTCGGTTTGGTCTGCTAGGAGATAGTGCTAATCTTGATGCAAGATAGGTGCACGGTTAGCATGGAATGTACCATATGCTTAGAAATCAATTTGGATGCACCCGATAGAACTCCTAGATGACGTGTGTCGTAAGGAATCTCACTTTAGTCCATTTGGAGATAGTGTTAGTTCTGGTGTAAGATAGGTGCACGGTTTCCGCCTAATGCACCATAGGCTCACAAACCATTGTGGAAGCACCCGATGGTACTCCTCCGTGAAGAGGCTCAAGTGAAAGCTCGGTACAATCTGTTTGGAGATAGTGCTAATCTTCATGTAAGATAGGTGCATGGTTTGCATGGAACATACCATATGCATGAAAATCAATTTGGACGCACCCGATAGAACTCCTAGATGATGTGTGTCATCTGATATCTCGCTTTGGTCTGTTTGAAGATAGTGTTAGTTTCGGTGCAAGATGGTGTATGGTTTGTGCCTAATGCACCATACTCTAAGAAGATATTGCACGGTTTGTGCCTAATGCACCATACTCTAAAAAACAATTTTGGACGCACCCGATGGTACTCCGAGGTGAAGGGGCTCAAATGAAAGCTCAGTTTGGTCTGTTTGGAGATAGTGCTAATCTTAATGCAAGATAGGTGTATGGTTTGCGTAGAATGTCCCATATGCTCAGAAATCAATTTGGATGCACCTGATGGAACTCCTAGATGACGTGTGTCATATGGAATCTCACTTCAGTCCGTTTGGAGACAATATTAGTTTCAATGCAGGATAGGTGCACAGTTTGCGCCTAATGCACCATAGTCTAAGTAACCATTTTGAATGCACCTATTGGTACTCCTAGGTGAAGAGGCTCAAGCGGAAGCTCGGTTCGGTCTGTTTCGAGACAGTGCTTATCTCAATGCAAGATAGGTGCATAGTTTGCATGGGACATACCATATGCTTGGAAATCATTTCAGACGCACCCGATGGAACTCCTAGATGACGTGTGTCATATGGAATCTCGCTTCGGTCTGTTTGGAGACAGTGTTAGTTTCGATGCAATATAGATGCACGGATTGCGCCTAATGCACCACAGGCTAAGAAATCATTTTGGATGCACCTATTGGTACTCCTAGGTGAAGAGGCTCAAGTGGAAGCTCGGTTCGGTTTGTTTGGCGATAGTGCTAACCTTGATGCAAGATAGGTGCATGGTTTGCTTGGAATGTCCCATATGCTCGGAAATAAATTTGGATGCGCCCGACGGAACTCCTAGGTGATGTGTGTCATATGGAATCTCGCTTCAGTCCGTTTGGAGACAATATTAGTTTCAGTGCAAGATAGGTGCACAGTTTGCACCTAATGCACCATAGTCTAAGAAACTACACCTGTTGGTACTGTTTGTTGAAGAGGCTCAAATGGAAGCTCGGTTTGGTCTGTTTCGAGACAGTGCTAATCTTAATGCAAGATGGGTGCATAACTTGCATGAAACGTACCATATGCTCAAAAATCAATTTGGACGCATCCGTTGGAACTCCTAGATGACGTGTATCATATGGAATCTTGTTCGGTCTGGTTGGAGAGTGTTAGTTTCAGTGCAAGATAGGTGCATGGTTTGCCCCTAATGCACCATAGGCTAGAAAACCATTTTGGACACACGCGATGGTACTCCTAGGTTAAGAGGGTCAAGTGAAAGCTCGGTTCGGTCTATTTGGAGATAGTGCTAATCTGGATAGAAGATAGGTGTACAGTTTGCATGGAAAGTACCATATGCCGAGAAATCAATTTGGACGCACATGATGGAACTCGTAGATGATGTGTGTCATATGGAATCTCGCTTTGGTCCGTTTTAAGATAGTGTTAGTTTTGGTGCAAGATAGGTGCACAGTTTGTGCCTAATGCACCATAGTCTAAGAAACCATTTTGGAAAATCTGTTGGTACTCAAAGGTGAAGAGGCTCAAGTGGAAACTTGGTCCGATCTATTTGGAGATAGTGCTAATCTTGATGCAAGATAGTTGCACGGTTTGCATGGAACATACCATATGCTCAGAAATCAATTTGGACGCACCTGATAGAACTCCTAGATGACGTGTGTCATATGGAATCTTGCTTCATTCTGTTTGGATACAGTGTTAGTTTCGGTGGAGTGCACGGTTTGTGCGTAATGCACCATAGGCTAAGAAACCATTTTTGATGCACTCAATGATACTCCTAGGTGAAGAGGCTCAAGTGGAAGCTTGGTCTGGTCTGTTTGGAGATAGTGCTAATCTTGATGCTAGATAAGTGCACAGTTTGCATGGAACATACCATATGCTCGGATATCAATTTGGACGCACCTAATGGAACTCCTAGATGACGTGTGTCTTATGGAATCTTGCTTCGGTTTGTTTAGAGACAGTGCTAGTGTCGGTGCAAGATAGGTGCACGGTTTGCACCTAATACACCATAGGCTAAGACACAATTTTGGATGCACTTGATGGTACTCCTAGGTGAAGAGGCTCAAGTGAAAGCTTGGTATGATCTGTTTGGAGATAGTGCTAATTTTCATGTAAGATAGGTGCATGGTTTGCTTGGAACGTACCATATGCTTGAAAATCAATTTGGACACACCCGATGGAAACTCCTAGATGATTTGTGTCATATGTAATCTCACATCGGTCCATTTGGAGACATTGTTAGTTTCGGTGCGAGAGAGGTGCACAGTTTGCACCTAATGCACCATAGTCTAAGAAACCATTTTGGACGCGCTTGTTGGTACTCTTAGGTGAAGGTGCTCAAGTGGATGCTCGGTTCGGTCTGTTTGGAGGTAGTGCTAATCTTGATGCAAGATAGGTGCACGGTTTGCATGGAACATACCAAATTGCTTGGAAATCAATCTAGACGCACATGATGGAACTCCTAGATGACGTGTGTCATACGAAATCTTGCTTGGGTCTGTTTGGAGAAAGTGTTAGTTTCGGTGCAAGATAGGTGTAAGATTTGCACATAATGCAGCATAGGCTAAGAAACCATTTTAGACGCACCCGATGGTACTCCTAGGTAAAAGGCTCAAGTGAAAGCTCGGTTTGGTCTATTTGGAGATAGTGCTAATGTTGATGCAAGATAGATGCACGGTCTGCAATGAACGTACCATATGCTTAGAAATTAATTTGGACACACCCGATAGAACTCCTTGATGACATGTGTCATATGGAATCTCGCTTTGGTGTGCTTAGAGACAGTATTAGTTTCAGTGCAAGATATGTGCACGGTTTGCACCTAATGCACCAAACTCGAAGAAACCATTTTGGAAGCACCTGTTGGTACTCCCAGGTTTAGAGGCTCAAGTGGAGGCTCGGTTCGGTCTGTTCAGAGATAGTGCTAATCTTGATGCAAGATAGGTGCACGATTTGCATGGAACATACCATATGCTCAAAAATCAATTTGGACGCACCAGATGGAACTCCTAGATGACATGTGTCGTATGGAATCTCACTTCGGTCCATTTAGAGACAGTGTTAGTTCTGGTGCATGATAGGTAACCGGTTTGCACCTAATGCACCAAGGATAAGAAACCATTTTGGACGCACCCTATGGTACTCCTAGGTCAAGGGGCTCAAGTGAAAGCTCGGTTTGCTCTGTTTGGAGATAGTGCTAATCTTGATGCAAGATAGATGCACAGTTTGCATGGAACATACGATATGCTCAGAAATCAATTAGGACGCACCTAATATAACTCCTTGATGATGTGTGTCATATGGAATCTTGCTTCGGATCGTTTAGAGATAGTGTTAGTTTTGGTAGAAGATATGTGCACGGTTTACGTCTAATGCACCATAGGCTAAGAAACCATTTTAGACGCACCCGATGGTAGTCGTAGTTGAAGAGGCTCAAGTGGAGGCTCGATTTGATATGTTCGGATATAGTGTCAATCTTGATGCAAGATAGTTGCACATTTTGCATGCAACATACCATATGTTAAGAAATCAATTTGGACGCACCCAATGGAACTCCTAGGTGATGTGTGTCATATGGAATCTCGCTCCGGTCTGTTTGGTGACAATGTTAGTTTTGGTGCAAGGTAGGTGCATAGTTTGTGCCTAATGCACCATAGTCTAAGAAACCATTTTTGATGCACCTATTTGTACTCCAAGATGAAGAGGCTCATGTGGAATCTCGGTTCAGTCTGTTTGGAGATAGTGCTAATCTTGATGCAAGATAGGTGCACGGTTTGCATGGAACATACCATATGCTTGGAAATCAATTTGGATGCACCCGATCAAACTCCTTGATGACGTGTGTCATATGGAATCTCGCTTTGGTCTGTTTAGAAATAGTGTTAGTTTCGGCGCAAGATATGTGCATGGTTTGCGCCTAATGCACCATAGTCTAAGAAACCATTTTGGAAGCACCTGTTAGTACTTCGGTGAAGAGGCTCAAGTGGAAGCTCAGTTTGATCTATTTGGAGATAGTGCTAATCTTGACGCAAGATAGGTGCATGATTTGCAAGGAACATACCATATGCTTAGAAATCAATTTGGACGCACCCAATGGAACTCCTAGATGACGTGTGTCATATGGAATCTTGCTTCGATCTGTTTGTAGACATTGTAAGTTTTAGTGCAAGATAGGTGCACAGTTTGCGCCTAATGCACCATAGTCTAAGAAACCATTTTGGAGGCACTATTTGCTACTCTTGGGTGAAGAGGCTCAAGTGGAAGCTTGGTTCAGTCAGTTTGGAGATAGTGCTAATCCTTATGCAAGGTAGGTGCATGGTTTGCATAGAACATACCATTTGTTTAGAAATCAATTTGGATGCACCTGATGTGATGAGGACATCCCAACCAAGCATGCTCCCTCTAATTCCACGCCAACCTCTACACCGACTACACCGGCACCAGCCCAAGTCATTGATGGAGCAATTACACGTAGCCGAGCCAAGAAGCTACAACAAGAGGTGAACGCGCTACTTTGTGAGAGTTCTATTAATGTTAATGAGAATATTATACTATCTAAGTGTTCTACTTTGGTTGTGCTTTGGTATACACATGAGGAGGGAGGTGACCTGGATCGCAAGGATTGGAACAACACGGTGCAGAACGGACCAGTTGAAAGAAGGGCAGATCGGACCAGTGCGGTGCAGAACGGACCAGTTGAAAGAAAAGATCATAACTTTCACTTTCTAGATGCTATGAAGGCCCATGAGCACTTGTTGGAAACCTCTTCGAGTCTACTTTCCAATGAATCTAGTGGCGACCAGTTTGGATACCCCATATTGCCTACAGACCAGAATTAGTACAGACTGCTCAGAAGGTCAACAGTCTGTCGTGACAGAATGTTGGTACAACTTGCCAAGTGAAACTGTACCAGTATACAGCGTTTCGTGGTGCATGGAATACATTGATGGAAAGCTCTTGGAGTCTAGTTTCACACCCAAGAAACGGTTCAGCATTTGGACTTCCTAATAAAAAGTTATGGTCAGTTTATTGGAAACTGCTCTCGAGGCCAACAGTCACGCGAACCCACTTCGGGAATCCATTTCAAGGGGACCTTTCACATTGCCTTCCCTCAGAAACTCTATTTCGTTTTCATACCTATCTAGCAGGGCTGTTGCTAGTATAAATACCCCCTAAGACTCATTGTAATCAAAGAGTTATGATATTGAGAATACAAACCACTTTGTTCAGCTGCGTGCTAACAAATTCAGAGAGAGATCTCTACCCCTTTGCTCTTGTGTTTTCCTTCATGGAGATTACAGAAGCGGCCGCGTCATCGGCACCCAATCCGTGCTCCTGATCCTCGAGTTCAGGTTGCGTAGGTTGGTTCTTTGAGAGTGTGGTTGGACGAATCCTTGGTTCAGGCTGCCGTATAGAGACGGTGGTTGGCTCCTTGTGCGTGTCGTCAGGTTACACTAGTTATCCTCGCTGCTTGCAGCAAGTTATCGGCTGATCCTCAGCTAGTTATCCTACGTCTTGAAGATCGGGACAACGACCTCACCATCTGGTATCAAAGCTCAAGTTTCCACGGTAGGAATTTTACCCTTAGCTACATATATATATCTTGTTCGTCCTATCTCCCAAAAAGCCATAAAAAAATTGCATTAGCCCTTTGTTTCAATCTGTTTTTCTTGTGAGTTTGGTTAAGTTTCAGTCCATTAGAGTTTTGTTTAGTTACTGATCATCATATCCTTTGTGTGTCCTTTGTGCCTCTTTTATATCTACAAATCCCTAAAGAAAATCTGAAACCGGTATCATCCTTCGCGTAAACTTTGATCCTATCACGTTAGAACGCTGACGGTTGTGTCTTGTTTCAAAAAAAAAGTGTGTGTAAGTGTTATATCTGCTCTTGTTCTTAGTTATAAAAAAACAAAGTATCAAAAAAAAGGAAAGTGAAAAAAAAAGAGAGTTAAGGAAGAAAAGTTGTGAAGAAAGAGTAGAAAGTTCACTCTGTTTATGTGCTCAAGTTCTGAATTTTATATCAAGTCACACAATCAGTCATTATCCATCTTTGGTGCAAAATTTTGCTTGGGTTTGATTGCAACACTTGCATCCTAGGCATACTCCTTGTTTGCATCAAATCTGAATTATCTTTGCGCGTGTGTTTGATCTATTTACATCACTCATATCTTGTGGTCAGCACTAGGCATTGAACTTCTAGTTTGGATTATGGTTTAACTTTACAATATCAAGAATTCAGACTGCATTCCTTGTGAAATATATCCCCACCAAGCTCCACAAATAACCCACCGTCATAGGAAAATACTGATCTTGGATTCTCCCAACCATCATTCTCGGTTACCACCTCGCATTGGCCGTTGTAATCTGTGGGGAACTCACATGAGCTTCGGTTGGTAAGAGAGGTGAGATTGTGAGATTCCACATATAATTCCCTATTCTACATATATTGTTGCTTTGCCTTCACTAATTTTTTACAGCAAGATGTCTGAGCATCCGGAGATTGATGATTGTGTCACCATGGCACAATTCGATGAGATGAAACAAAGCATGGAGACGCTAACAAACAATGTTCAAGCACTCATGAACCGGTTGCAAATTCATCCTCATGATAATGCAAATGACAGTCACCATGAAGATGAAGAAGAAGATGATGAACAGCCCCATTATGATGATCGTCGTCACCGAAGAAATCGTAGGCGTAATCAGCACAATGAAGAGAGGTTTGGCAAGTTAAAATTCACCATGCCCCAGTTTGAAGGAGGATCTGATCCTGAAGCATATCTTACATGGGAGTTGAAGGTGGATAAAATTTTTCGTGTGCATAATTATTCTGAGAGAAAGAAGGTTGCCATGGCTGCTCTTGAGTTCGATGGGTATGCTCTAATCTGGTGGGAGCAAATGTTGAATGAAAGAGAAGAAGCTGGTCAAGGTGATGTTCGTTCATGGGCTGAAATGAAGAGAGAATTGAGAGCAAGATTTGTCTCCAAACATTATCGCCGTGATTTATTTGACAAGCTACAGAATCTGAAGCAAGGAAGCCTCAGTGTTGATGAGTATTATAAAGAGATGGAGAAGGCGATGATTAGAGCCAATGTAATTGAAGATGAAGAGCAAACAATTGCAAGATTTATGTCAGGGCTGCATCGGAATATTTAGCGCATTGTTGAATTTTAGCAATATCGTAATCTTGTTGAATTGGTGCATCAAGCTAACAAAGCTGAGCGGCAATTGCAGCAGGATATGAAGTCCACTAGAGGAGTATCTTTCAGCACAAAGAGTGCAGCAAGTGGAAGTAAATTTGCACCCAAAGGAAGTGGAAATAAAGGTACATTTTCTAGCTCAAACGGTGGTGCACGATCTAGCAACCTTGGTTCTTCTAGTAGCAAAGAGTTGGCTGTTCAAAATGAGAAATTCAAATCAGCAAACTCAGTGGGTTCTTCCACCAAGAGTAGTGGAATTCAGTGCTTCAAGTGTGGTGGTCGTGGTCATCTTGCAAGAGAGTGTCCAAACGCTAGAACCATCATTGTGAATGATCAAGGGGAGTATGAATCTGCTAGTGAGGAAGAATAAGAAGAAGTGAGGAATGAGAGTACAAAAGAAGGAGAGAAAAATAATTTGAGTGCCCTCCACAAATCAGTGAGTGAGAGCCACAAGCCAAACATGAGAGATGACAAAAAAAGACAGGGAGAGAACTTCGTGATGATAGCCACCAAATCTGAAACGAGAGATGTGAGGAAAAACCCAGATCAAGTACTATTTGTACTTGTGTGCAAGGACACACTGCTTTCAGCTAATGACTTAACATCTGTCCCTAGTGTTGTTGCACGTGTTTTGTAGGACTATGACGATGTTTTTCCAAAGGAAACACCTGCTGGACTTCCTCCTTTGCGCGGTATTGAACATCAAATTGATCTCATCCCTGGAGCTGCACTTCCAAACCGTCCGGCGTACCGCACCAATTCGGAAGAAACCAAGGAGATTCGAAGGCAAGTACAAGAACTTTTAGATAAAGGATATGTGCGAGAAAGTTTAAGTCCTTGTGCTGTTCCTGTGATTTTGGTGCCAAAGAAAGATGGTTCTTGGAGGATGTGTGTAGATTGTAGAGCCATAAACAACATCACCATTCGTTATCGTCATCCTATTCCTAGGCTAGATGATATGCTTGATGAATCGAGTGGTTCTATGATGTTTTCTAAAATTGATTTGAGAAGTGGTTACCATCAAATTAGAATGAAGATTGGAGATGAATGGAAAACTGCTTTTAAAACAAAGTTTGGGCTGTATGAATGGTTAGTTATGCCTTTTGGTTTGACCAATGCCCCTAGCACATTCATGAGATTGATGAACCATGTCTTGCGAGCATTCATTGGAAAGTTTGTTGTTGTTTACTTTGATGATATTCTAATTTACAGCAAGACATTGGAGGAACATGTTGATCATATTAAGCAAGTTTTGGATGTGCTAAGAAAAGAAAAATTATTTGCTAACCTTGAGAAGTGCACATTTTGTACAGATCAGGTTGTGTTTCTTGGTTTTGTTGTTTCAGGTTCAGGAATTCAGGTTGATGAATCAAAGGTGAAAGCAATCAAGGATTGGCCAACTCCTGAAAATGTGAGTCAGGTGAGAAGTTTTCATGGACTTGCTGGTTTTTACAGGAGATTTGTGAGAGATTTCAGCACCATAGCTGCTCCGTTGAATGAGTTAACAAAGAAAGGTGTTGCCTTCCAATGGGGTGAACCACAAGAGAGAGCATTCCAAGAATTGAAGAAGAGGCTATCCGAAGCCCCCTTGCTGGTGTTACCGGATTTCACTAAAACCTTTGAGGTTGAATGTGATGCAAGTGGGATCGGAATCGGTGGTGTCCTAATGCAAAATGGACAGCCGGTTGCATACTTCAGTGAGAAGTTAGGAGGTGCGCAACTAAACTACTCGGTGTATGACAAAGAATTGTATGCTTTGGTAAGAGCTCTTGAGACTTGGCAACATTATTTATGGCCAAAAGAATTTGTTATTCATTCAGATCATGAGGCTTTGAAATATTTAAAGGGGCAAGCAAAACTGAATCGTAGACATGCCAAATGGGTTGAATTCATTGAAACTTTTCCATATGTTGTGAAATATAAGAAAGGTAAAGAAAACATTGTTGCTGATGCTTTGTCACGTAAAAATGTTTTGTTGAATCAACTAGATGTCAAGGTGCTAGGACTTGAAAGCATAAAAGAATTGTACCCTACTGATCATGAATTTTCAGAACCATTTGCAAACTGTACAACTGGAAAAGGGTGGGAAAAATATCATATACATGATGGATTTTTGTTTCGAGCTAACAAATTGTGTGTACCCCACTGCTCTGTTAGGCTTTTGTTGCTACAGGAAACACATGCAGGTGGATTGATGGGTCACTTTGGATGGAGAAAGACATATGAGATGCTAGCTGATCACTTCTACTGGCCAAAGATGAGAAGAGATGGTCCATTCAGAGTGCTGTCCAGGATCAATGATAATGCCTACAAGATTGAGCTTCCTGAAGATTATGGTGTTAGCACAACATTCAATGTTGCTGACTTGACACCATTCTTCGGATTAGAAGAATCAGAGTCGAGGTCGACTCCTTTTCAAGAGGGGCAGGATGATGAGGACATCCCAACCAAGCATGCTCCCTCTAATTCCACGCCAACCTCTACACCGACTACACCGGCACCAGCCCAAGTCATTGATGGAGCAATTACACGTAGCCGAGGCAAGAAGCTACAACAAGAGGTGAACGCGCTACTTTGTGAGAGTTCTATTAATGTTAATGAGAATATTATACTACCTAAGTGTTCTACTTTGGTTGTGCTTAGGTATACACATGAGGAGGGAGGTGACCTGGATCGCAAGGATTGGAACAACACGGTGCAGAACGGACCAGTTGAAAGAAGGGCAGATCGGACCAGTGCGGTGCAGAACGGACCAGTTGAAAGAAAAGATCATAACTTTCACTTTCGAGATGCTATGAAGGCCCATGAGCACTTGTTGGAAACCTCTTCGAGTCTACTTTCCAATGAATCTAGTGGCGAGCAGTTTGGATACTCCATATTGCCTGCAGACCAGAATTAGTACAGACTGCTCAGAAGGTCAACAGTCTGTCGTGACAGAATGTTGGTACAACTTGCCAAGTGAAACTGTACCAATATACAGCGTTTCGTGGTGCATGGAATACATTGATGGAAAGCTCTTGGAGTCTAGTTTCACACCCAAGAAACGGTTCATCATTTGGACTTCCCAATAAAAAGTTATGGTCAGTTTATTGGAAACTGCTCTGGAGGCCAACAGTCACGCGAACCCACTTCGGGAATCCATTTCAAGGGGACCTTTCACATTGTCTTCCCTCAGAAACTCTATTTCGTTTTCATACCTATCTAGCAGGGCTGTTGCTAGTATAAATACCCCCTAAGACTCATTGTAATCAAAGACTTATGATATTGAGAATACAAACCACTTTGTTCAGCTGTGTGCTAACAAATTCAGAGAGAGATCTCTACCCCTTTGCTCTTGTGTTTTCCTTTGTGGAGATTACAGAAGCGGCCGCGTCATCGGCACCCAATCCGTGCTCCTGATCCTCGAGTTCAGGTTGCGTAGGTTGGTTCTTTGAGAGTGTGGTTGGACGAATCCTTGGTTCAGGCTGCCGTATAGAGACGGTGGTTGGCTCCTTGTGCGTGTCGTCAGGTTGCACTAGTTATCCTCGCTGCTTGCAGCAAGTTATCGGCTGATCCTCAGCTAGTTATCCTACGTCGTGAAGATCGGGACAACAACCTCACCATGATGGAACTCCTTGATGACGTGTGTCATCTGGAATCTCGCTTTGGTGCATTTGGAGACATTGTTAGTTTCGGTGCAAGATAGGTGCACAGTTTGCACCTAATGCACCATAGTCTAAGAAACTATTTTGGAAGCACTTGTTGGTACTCCTAGCTGAAGGGGCTCATGTGGATGCTCGATTCGGTCTGTTTGGAGATAGTGCTAATCTTGAGGCAAGATAGGTGCACGGTTTGCATGGAACATACCATATGCTTGGAAAACAATTTGGATGCACCCGATGGAACTCCTTGATGACGTGTGTCATATGGAATCTCTCTTTGGTCTATTTAGAAAAAGTGTTAGTTTCGGTGCAAGATATGTGCATGGTTTGCGCCAAATGAACCATAGTCTAAGAAACCATTTTGGAAGCACCTGTTAGTACTTCAGTGAGGAGGCTCAAGTGGAAGCTCGGTTTGATCTATTTGGAGATAGTGCTAATCTTGACGCAAGATAGGTGCATGATTGCAAGGAACATACCAT